>NC_069504.1:7101792-7171792 GCF_027579735.1 Bombina bombina | reverse complement strand
AATGACACAGTAGTGACACTGGCTCATGGGTATAGCCAGAGGAGGGCTGGTTATAGGGTCAGTGGTATCTGCATAAGTATAATAACACCCAGCACTATATAATGATACAGTAGTGACCCTGGCACATGGGTATAGCCAGAGGAGGGCTGGTTATAGGGTCAGTGGTATCTGCATCAGTATAATAACACCCAGCACTATATAATGACACAGTAGTGACACTGGCACATGGGTATAGCCAGAGGAGGGCTGGTTATAGGGTCAGTGGTATCTGCATCAGTATAATAACACCCAGCTCTATACAAAGACACAGTAGTGACACTGGCACATGGGTATAGCCAGAGGAGGGCTGGTTATAGGATCAGTGGTATCTGCATCAGTATAATAACACCCAGCACTATATAATGACACAGTAGTGACACTGGCTCATGGGTATAGCCAGAGGAGGGCTGGTTATAGGATCAGTGGTATCTGCATCAGTATAATAACACCCAGCTCTATATAATGACACAGTAGTGACACTGGCTCATGGGTATAGCCAGAGGAGGGCTGGTTATAGGGTCATTGGTATCTGCATCAGTATAATAACACCCAGCACTATATAATGACACAGTAGTGACACTGGCACATGGGTATAGCCAGAGGAGGGCTGGTTATAGAATCAGTAGTATCTGCATCAGTATAATAACACCCAGCACTATATAATGACACAGTAGTGACACTGGCACATGGGTATAGCCAGAGGAGGGTTGGTTATAGGGTCAGTGGTATCTGCATCAGTATAATAACACCCAGCGCTATATAATGACACAGTAGTGACACTAGCACATGGGTATAGCCAGAGGAGGGCTGGTTATAGGGTCAGTGGTATCTGCATCAGTATAATAACACCCAGCAATATATAATGACACAGTAGTGACACTGGCACATGGGTATAGCCAGAGGAGGGCTGGTTATAGGATCAGTGGTATCTGCATCAGTATAATAACACCCAGCACTATATAATGACACAGTAGTGACACTGGCACATGGGTATAGCCAGAGGAGGGCTGGTTATAGAATCAGTGGTGTCTGCATCAGTATAATAACACCCAGCGCTATATAATTATACAGTAGTGACACTGGCACATGGGTATAGCCAGAGGAGGGCTGGTTATAGGGTCATTGCTATCTGCATCAGTATAATAACACCCAGCTCTATATAATGACACAGTAGTGACACTGGCACATGGGTATAGCCAGAGGAGGGCTGGTTATAGAATCAGTGGTATCTGCATCAGTATAATAACAACCAGTATTATATAATGACACAGTAGTGACACTGGCACATGGGTATAGCCAGAGGAGGGCTGGTTATAGAATCAGTGGTATCTGCATAAGTATAATAACACCCAGCACTATACAAAGACACAGAAGTGACACTGGCACATGGGTATAGCCAGACAAGGGCTGGTTATAGGGTCAGTGGTATCTGCATCTGTATAATAACACCCAGCTCTATATAATGACACAGTAGTGACACTGGGACATGGGTATAGCCAGAGGAGGGCTGGTTATAGGATCAGTGGTATCTGCATCAGTATAATAACACCCAGCACTATATAATGACACAGTAGTGACACTGGCACATGGGTATAGCCAGAGGAGGGCTGGTTATAGAATCAGTGGTATCTGCATCAGTATAATAACACCCAGCACTATATAATGACACAGTAGTGACACTGGCACATGGGTATAGCCAGACAAGGGCTGGTTATAGGGTCAGTGCTATCTGCATCAGTATAATAACACCCAGCACTATACAAAGACACAGAAGTGACACTGGCACATGGGTATAGCCAGACAAGGGCTGGTTATAGGGTCAGTGCTATCTGCATCAGTATAAAAACACCCAGCTCTATATAATGACACAGTAGTGACACTGGCTCATGCGTATAGCCAGAGGAGGGCTGGTTATAGGGTCATTGGTATCTGCATAAGTATAATAACACCCAGCACTATATAATGATACAGTAGTTACACTGGCACATGGGTATAGCCAGAGGAGGGCCGGTTATAGAATCAGTGGTATCTGCATCAGTATAATAACACCCAGCACTATATAATGACACAGTAGTGACACTGGCACATGGGTATAGCCAGATGAGGGCTGGTTATAGGGTCAGTGGTATCTGCATCAGTATAATAACACCCAGCTCTATACAAAGACACAGTAGTGACACTGGCACATGGGTATAGCCAGAGGAGGGCTGGTTATAGGGTCAGTGGTATCTGCATCAGTATAATAACACCCAGCGCTATATAATGACACAGTAGTGACACTGGCACATGGGTATAGCCAGAGGAGGGCTGGTTATAGGATCAGTGGTATCTGCATCAGTATAATAACACCCAGCACTATATAATGACACAGTAGTGACACTGGCACATGGGTATAGCCAGAGGAGGGCTGGTTATAGGATCAGTGGTATCTGCATCAGTATAATAACACCCAGTGCTATATAATGACACAGTAGTGACACTGGCACATGGGTATAGCCAGAGGAGGGCTGGTTATAGGATCAGTGGTATCTGCATCAGTATAATAACACCCAGCACTATATAATGACACAGTAGTGACACTAGCACATGGGTATAGCCAGAGGAGGGCTGGTTATAGGATCAGTGGTATCTGCATCAGCATAGTAACACCCAGCGCTATATAATTATACAGTAGTGACACGGGCACATGGGTATAGCCAGAGGAGGGCTGGTTATAGGGTCAGTGGTATCTGCATCAGTATAATAACACCCAGCACTATATAATGACACAGTAGTGACACTGGCTCATGGGTATAGCCAGAGGAGGGCTGGTTATAGGGTCAGTGGTCTCTGCATCAGTATAATAACACCCAGCTCTATATAATGACACAGTAATAACACTGGCACATGGGTATAGCCAGAGGAGGGCTGGTTATAGGGTCAGTGCTATCTGCATCAGTATAATAACACCCAGCTCTATATAATGACACAGTAGTGACACTGGCACATGGGTATAGCCAGAGGAGGGCTGGTTATAGGGTCAGTGGTATCTGCATCTGTATAATAACACCCAGCGCTATATAATGACACAGTAGTGACACTAGCACATGGGTATAGCCAGACAAGGGCTGGTTATAGAATCAGTGGTATCTGCATCAGCATAGTAACACCCAGCGCTATATAATTATACAGTAGTGACACTGGCACATGGGTATAGCCAGAGGAGGGCTGGTTATAGAATCAGTGGTATCTGCATAAGTATAATAACACCCAGCACTATATAATGACACAGTACTGACACTGGCACATGGGTATAGCCAGACAAGGGCTGGTTATAGGGTCAGTGCTATCTGCATCAGTATAATAACACCCAGCACTATACAAAGACACAGAAGTGACACTGGCACATGGGTATAGCCAGACAAGGGCTGGTTATAGGATCAGTGGTACCTACATCAGTATAATAACACCCAGCTCTATATAATGACACAGTAGTGACACTGGCTCATGCGTATAGCCAGAGGAGGGCTGGTTATAGGGTCATTGGTATCTGCATAAGTATAATAACACCCAGCACTATATAATGATACAGTAGTTACACTGGCACATGGGTATAGCCAGAGGAGGGCCGGTTATAGAATCAGTGGTATCTGCATCAGTATAATAACACCCAGCACTATATAATGACACAGTAGTGACACTGGCACATGGGTATAGCCAGAGGAGGGTTGGTTATAGGGTCAGTGGTATCTGCATCAGTATAATAACACCCAGCGCTATATAATGACACAGTAGTGACACTGGCACATGGGTATAGCCAGAGGAGGGCTGGTTATAGAATCAGTGCTATCTGCATCAGTATAATAACACCCAGCTCTATATAATGACACAGTAGTGACACTGGCTCATGGGTATAGCCAGAGGAGGGCTGGTTATAGGGTCAGTGGTATCTGCATCAGTATAATAACACCCAGCACTATATAATGACACAGTAGTGACACTAGCACATGGGTATAGCCAGAGGAGGGCTGGTTATAGAATCAGTGGTATCTGCATCAGTATAATAACACCCAGCACTATATAATGACACAGTAGTGACACTGGCACATGGGTATAGCCAGAGGAGGGCTGGTTATAGGGTCAGTGGTATCTGCATCAGTATAATAACACCCAGCGCTATATAATGACACAGTAGTGACACTGGCACATGGGTATAGCCAGAGGAGGGCTGGTTATAGAATCAGTGGTATCTGCATCAGCATAGTAACACCCAGCGCTATATAATTATACAGTAGTGACACTGGCACATGGGTATAGCCAGAGGAGGGCTGGTTATAGAATCAGTGGTATCTGCATAAGTATAATAACACCCAGCACTATATAATGACACAGTACTGACACTGGCACATGGGTATAGCCAGACAAGGGCTGGTTATAGGGTCAGTGCTATCTGCATCAGTATAATAACACCCAGCACTATACAAAGACACAGAAGTGACACTGGCACATGGGTATAGCCAGACAAGGGCTGGTTATAGGGTCAGTGCTATCTGCATCAGTATAATAACACCCAGCTCTATATAATGACACAGTAGTGACACTGGCACATGGGTATAGCCAGAGGAGGGCTGGTTATAGGATCAGTGGTATCTGCATCAGTATAATAACACCCAGCACTATATAATGACACAGTAGTGACACTGGCACATGGGTATAGCCAGAGGAGGGCCGGTTATAGAATCAGTGGTATCTGCATCAGTATAATAACACCCAGCACTATATAATGACACAGTAGTGACACTGGCACATGGGTATAGCCAGAGGAGGGCTGGTTATAGAATCAGTGGTATCTGCATCAGTATAATAACACCCAGCACTATATAATGACACAGTAGTGACACTGGCACATGGGTATAGCCAGAGGAGGGCTGGTTATAGAATCAGTGGTATCTGCATCAGTATAATAACACCCAGCGCTATATAATGACACAGTAGTGACACTGGCACATGGGTATAGCCAGAGGAGGGCCGGTTATAGAATCAGTGGTATCTGCATCAGTATAATAACACCCAGCACTATATAATGACACAGTAGTGACACTGGCACATGGGTATAGCCAGAGGAGGGCTGGTTATAGAATCAGTGGTATCTGCATCAGTATAATAACACCCAGCACTATATAATGACACAGTAGTGACACTGGCACATGGGTATAGCCAGAGGAGGGCTGGTTATAGGGTCAGTGGTTTCTGCATCTGTATAATAACACCCAGCTCTATATAATGACACAGTAGTGACACTGGCTCATGGGTATAGCCAGAGGAGGGCTGATTATAGGGTCAGTGCTATCTGCATCAGTATAATAACACCCAACACTATATAATGACACAGTAGTGACACTGGCACATGGGTATAGCCAGAGGAGGGCTGGTTATAGGGTCAGTGGTATCTGCATCAGTATAATAACACCCAGCTCTATATAATGACACAGTAGTGACACTGGCTCATGGGTATAGCCAGAGGAGGGCTGGTTATAGGATCAGTGGTATCTGCATCAGTATAACACCCTGCACTATATAATGACACAGTAGTGACACTGGCACATGGGTATAGCCAGAGGAGAGCTGGTTATAGGGTCAGTGGTATCTGCATCAGTATAATAACACCCAGCACTATACAAAGACACAGTAGTGACACAGGCTAATGCGTATAGCCAGACAAGGGCTGGTTATAGAATCAGTAGTATTTGATTCAGTATAACACCCAGCTATATACAAAGACACAGTAGTGACACTGGCACATGGGTATAGCCAGAGGAGGGCTGGTTATAGGGTCAGTGGTATCTGCATCAGTATAATAACACACAGCTCTATACAAAGACACAGTAGTGACACTGGCACATGGGTATAGCCAGAGGAGGGCTGATTATAGGATCAGTGGTATCTGCATCAGTATAATAACACCCAGCACTATACAAAGACCCAGTAGTGACACTGGCACATGGGTATAGCCAGAGGAGGACTGGTTATAGGGTCAGTGGTATCTGCATCAGTATAATAACACCCAGCACTATATAATGACACAGTAGTGACACTGGCACATGGGTATAGCCAGAGGAGGGCTGGCTATAGGGTCAGTGGTATCTGCATCAGTATAATAACACCCAGCACTATATAATGACACAGTAGTGACACTGGCACATGGGTATAGCCAGAGGAGGGCTGGTTATAGAATCAGTGGTATCTGCATCAGTATAATAACACCCAGCACTATATAATGACACAGTAGTGACACTGGCACATGGGTATAGCCAGAGGAGGGCTGGTTATAGGGTCAGTGGTATCTGCATCAGTATAATAACACCCAGTGCTATATAATGACACAGTAGTGACACTGGCACATGGGTATAGCCAGAGGAGGGCCGGTTATAGGATCAGTGGTATCTGCATCAGTATAATAACACCCAGCACTATATAATGACACAGTAGTGACACTGGCTCATGGGTATAGCCAGAGGAGGGCTGGTTATAGGGTCAGTGGTATCTGCATCAGTATAATAACACCCAGCACTATATAATGACACAGTAGTGACACTGGCACATGGGTATAGCCAGAGGAGGGCTGGTTATAGGATCAGTGGTATCTGCATCAGTATAATAACACCCAGCACTATATAATGACACAGTAATAACACTGGCACATGGGTATAGCCAGAGGAGGGCTGGTTATAGGGTCAGTGGTATCTGCATCAGTATAATAACACCCAGCACTATATAATGACACAGTAGTGACACTGGCACATGGGTATAGCCAGAGGAGGGCTGGTTATAGAATCAGTGGTATCTGCATCTGTATAATAACACCCAGCACTATATAATGACAAAGTAGTGACACTGGCACATGGGTATAGCCAGAGGAGGGCTGGTTATAGGGTCAGTGGTATCTGCATCAGTATAATAACACCCAGCACTATATAATAACACAGTAGTGATACTGGCACATGGGTATAGCCAGAGGAGGGCTGGTTATAGGATCAGTGGTATCTGCATCAGTATAATAACACCCAGCAATATATAATGACACAGTAGTGACACTGGCACATGGGTATAGCCAGAGGAGGGCTGGTTATAGGATCAGTGGTATCTGCATCAGTATAATAACACCCAGCTCTATATAATGACACAGTAGTGACACTGGCACATGGGTATAGCCAGAGGAGGGCTGGTTATAGGATCAGCGGTATCTGCATCAGTATAATAACACCCAGCACTATATAATGACACAGTAGTGACACTGGCACATGGGTATAGCCAGAGGAGGGCTGGTTATAGAATCAGTGGTATCTGCATCAGTATAATAACACCCAGCACTATATAATGACACAGTAGTGACACTAGCACATGGGTATAGCCAGAGGAGGGCTGGTTATAGGGTCAGTGGTACCTACATCTGTATAATAACACCCAGCACTATATAATGACACAGTAGTGACACTGGCACATGGGTATAGCCAGAGGAGGGCTGGTTATAGGGTCAGTGGTATCTGCATCAGTATAATAACACCCAGTGCTATATAATGACACAGTAGTGACACTGGCACATGGGTATAGCCAGAGGAGGGCCGGTTATAGGATCAGTGGTATCTGCATCAGTATAATAACACCCAGCACTATATAATGACACAGTAGTGACACTGGCTCATGGGTATAGCCAGAGGAGGGCTGGTTATAGGGTCAGTGGTATCTGCATCAGTATAATAACACCCAGCACTATATAATGACACAGTAGTGACACTGGCACATGGGTATAGCCAGAGGAGGGCTGGTTATAGGATCAGTGGTATCTGCATCAGTATAATAACACCCAGCACTATATAATGACACAGTGGTGATACTGGCACATGGGTATAGCCAGAGGAGGGCTGGTTATAGAATCAGTGGTATCTGCATCTGTATAATAACACCCAGCACTATATAATGACACAGTAGTGACACTGGCACATGGGTATAGCCAGAGGAGGGCTGGTTATAGGGTCAGTAGTATCTGCATCAGTATAATAACACCCAGTACTATATAATGACACAGTAGTGACACTGGCACATGGGTATAGCCAGAGGAGGGCTGGTTATAGGATCAGTGGTATCTGCATCAGTATAATAACACCCAGCACTATATAATTACACAGTAGTGACACTGGCACATGGGTATAGCCAGAGGAGGGCTGGTTATAGGGTCAGTGGTACCTACATCAGTATAATAACACCCAGCACTATATAATGATACAGTAGTGACACTGGCACATGGGTATAGCCAGAGGAGGGCTGGTTATAGGATCAGTGGTATCTACATCAGTATAATAACACCCAGCGCTATATAATGACAAAGTAGTGACACTGGCACATGGGTATAGCCAGAGGAGGGCTGGTTATAGGGTCAGTGATATCTGCATCAGTATAATAACACCAAGCACTATAAAATAATGTTTTTAATTTTAAATGTACCTTGGTGTCCTTCACTAAGGTCTGTACTTTGGAAAATGTCCACCACAGCCTTTGTCTGTGCCTATCCCTGATTCACACCAATATACAAACTGTGGAATAAAAACTTAATAGGGTTGTAACAGTATGTCAATGTACTGTGCAATCGGTTGGGATAATGATTGGACTGCTGAAATGATTGGACGTCCCGGTGGGTTATCCAGTGTTCTGTGTATCTTGGGTATAGTATATAACACTGGAACCCTAGGGTTCAATTACAACCCACAGTACAAAACATCAGGTCAGATATTTCAGACACCAATGACCTTATTAGAAAATTGAAGGGGGTCAGGATAGAGACTGGGGACATCCTTACCACCCAGGATGTCAACAGAATATACACAATTATCCCCCATACAACCGGACTAATAGTGGTAAAAAAAAACATCTCACTGAGGGAACATACTATGATGGACCACCCATTGAATTCCTGCTGACCCTCATGGAATTTTGTGTACATAAGAACTACTTTCGTTTTGAGAGAGGATTTTATCTTCAAGTGGCAGGCACAGCGATGGGGTCGAATATGGCCCCATCCTAGGCCAATATCTTCATGTCTCAATTCGAGAACGAGTATCTTTGGAACAAAGACCACTCCTCGATTGTCTTTTATGCAAGATATATTGATGTTGTCTATTTGGTTTGGTGTGGGGGTCAGCAGAAGCTCATGGAGTGGTTCGATCAGTTCAATACTACAGAAACCACAGTTAGATTTAAACTAACTCATGATGTTAAAGAGATCCATTTCTTAGATTTTAATATTTTCAGCCAGGGTCACACATTGGGCACTACCCTATATAGCAAGCCCACAGATAGGAACTCCATACTCAGTGCAGACAGTTGTCACCCTCCTTTATTTCTTAGAGGTATAATAAAATCGCAGATGATAAGAACCATGTGTAACAATTCTGACAGTGCCACTGGGGTCTCCCAACTACAACTTATGAGAGAAGTTTTTACAACGGGGATATAAACCACAAATTATAAATAACACTTTAGAAGATGTTTCACCTCTTACTCAAGAAACCCTTATTCATAAGGAGGTGAAAACTTCAGAGCAGAAGAAACTTATTATGGCCACCACTTTTGCACCCAATACCACAGATGTGGGCCTCATTCTGAGAACACATTGGCCTGTGGTCAGAGCAGATCTAAAGCTTACATTTGCACAGAATCTTTCTCCAATGGTCGCCTATCGAAGGGGAACAAACCCGTGAGACATGCTGGTCAAGACAGACCCCAAATCCAGTTATATAACTGCAACAAAGTTGAATATCAGAGGATCATACCGCTGCCTGGGTTGCACCACCTGCAATGGTCTTATAGCCTCTAAGACTTTCCATCATCCGCACACTAACCGGATATATACTATCTCCTCCCTATCCTGCAATACCACACATGTGGTCTACCTATTATTTTGTCCATGCTCCCAGTTTTATGTGGGTAAAACCATTGGCACATTATGTGAGAGAATGGCAAATCATAGATGGGCTATACGATTAGCACTGGATAAAGGCGAATCAGAACAACCAGTCGCAAGACATTGTCCTCAGATGTCCCACCAGGTATCATCCATCAGGTATATCCTGATTGACCACATACCTAAATTGGATAGAGGAGGCATTACTCAGACGAGGGGCTGAATGGATGTAACGGCTTGGAACTGTACACCTGGGGGGGGTTTAAACTCACCACCTGATTTTAAAGCCCTTATCTAGGTTGGAGTCACATTCCAGGGGTACAAACACGGGCAATGTGAACCTTGCGTCAGGGGAAAGTGGGTGTCGTGCCCCTGTACAGGAGTGGGACCTTTTTCAGGATCCACACTTGCCAGGTGGAACATGCCACGCTGTGTGGGTTACCATACACGATCAATACTCCATATACCCAGAGCTATAATGTGCATTTTAAATACATGGGTGGTGAGCCCTGAAGTATTGTACATCTAGCAAGAACAGCAAAATTCCTCCAACATTGGGTTATGCACTACATACCAGGAGTGCATTCATGTTGATCTTTATCTGGGATATAGGATTTCTGTTTAACCATATCCCTGGTGACACACCAACATGTCAGTAGTTGTTCTTCCGATGTGTCAAGAACTATATATATATATATATATATATATATATATATATATATATATATATATATAAAGAACACATGAATAGGTCACTCAACATATGTGCAAAAACCAACATGTTACATAGATGTTTGGACATTCTGCGTTTATCCATTCAATGAGTGGCTTATAAAGCACCATTTGTAACTTATGTCACTTTGGACACTCATGGCCACAAGCCTGATGTGATGTGTATAACATAGCCACTAAGTGTACCATACTTTAGTAACATATGGTTGTGCACAATTACACATACTCATCGGAGATAAGAATGTACACAGGTATATGTGTCAGCTCTATTGGTATATATCCATTGAGCACTAATGCTGCAACAGCAATGCCTTTTTTGTTTTTAGCAATCTCAATATAGATTGTAGGTATGCTTATTATTTTTATGTCTGTGTTTTTGACCATGCTATGGAAATTTTTGCTTTAGTTATTTATTTATTTTTAAATATGCCAAGCAGGCAATATTCAGTTGACACATGTGTTGAGCAATATTTCTCTGTACCACTTTAAGATTTAAAAACACTCTACCCTTTTCAGGGCTGAAATGGTTACGTCACCAAACTTTTATGTTTATTACAATTATTATTATCGGTTATTTGTAGAGCACCAACAGATTCCGCAGCGCTATAAACAAAGGGGAGTATAAAACAATTAAGGGATAAAGTGGGTAGAGGGCCCTGCCAAGAGTTGCACTGTTGTAATCCACTCTTAAGAAGGTGATCTACAAACAGCTGGACTCTTAGGCTTACATGCTAAGGGGGTTCAGGGGATAGCAATGGAGGATTGGAACTGGTATAAAGTAAGGTTAGCATACGTTGTATGCATCCTTGAACAGCAGAGTCTTTAGGGAGTGCTTGAAGCTTTCAAAACTAGGGGAGAGTCTTGTGGGGCGAGGCAGAGAGTTCCACAAGATGGGAGCTAGTCTGGAGAAGTCCTGTAAACGGGAGTGTGATGAGGTGACAATAGAGGAGGAGAGTAGGAGGTCATGAGTAGAGAGAAGGGGACAGGAGGGAGAGTATCTGGAGACAAGATCTGAGATATAGGGGTGAGCAGTGCAGTTGAGGGCTTTGTATGTCAGAGTGAGAATTTTGTGTTTGATCCTAGAGGCAAGAGGAAGCCAGTGAAGGGATTGGCAGAGAGGAGCAGCAGATGAAGAGCGACGTGTAAGGAAGATGAGTCTGGCAGAGGCATTCAGTATGGATTGTAAGGGAGCTAGGCAGCAGGTGAGGAGACCAGAGAGGACAGAGTTGCAGTAATCAAGGTGGGAAAGAATGAGAGAGTGGATTAAAATCTTAGTTGTGTCTTGTGTAAGGAAGTGTCTAATTTTGGAGATGTTTTTAAGGTGAAAGCGGCAGGCTTTAGCCAAGGACTGAATGTGAGGAGTGAAGGAAAGATCGGAGTCAAATGTGACTCCGAGACATCGGGCATGCGGGGTAGGGGTAATGATGGAGTTGTCGACAGTTATAGAGATATTGGGGGTGGAGATTTTGGAAGAAGGGGGGAAAATGAGGAGCTCAGTTTTGGAGAGATTTAGCTTGAGGTAGTGGGAGGACATCCAGGAAGAGATGTGAGAAAGACAGTTAGTGACACGGGTTAGCAAGGAAGGAGATAGGTCTGGTGCAGAGAAGTAGATTTGGGTGTCATCGGCATACAAATGATATTGGAAACCGTGAGACTTAATTAGGGAGCCTAGTGATGATGTATAGATTGAGAAGAGAAGGGGACCAAGGACAGAGCCTTGCGGTACTCCGACAGAAAGTGGTGACGGGGCAGAGGAGGCCCCAGAGAAGGCTACACTGAAGGTACGGTTTGATAGGTAGGAAGAGAGCCACGAAAGGGCTGTGTCACAGATGCCGAAGAATTGCAGGTTTTGGAGCAAAAGAGGGTGGTCGACAGTGTCAAAGGCTGCGGACAGATCAAGGAGGATAAGCAGAGAGAAATGGCCTTTTGATTTAGCTGTAAGTAGGTCGTTGGTGACCTTAACAATAGCTGTCTCTGTGGAGTGATAGGGACGAAATCCAGATTGCAGCGGGTCAAGAAGGGAGTTTAACGTAAGGAAATGGGATAGGCGTGCATATACTAGTTTTTCTAGAAGCTTTGAAGCAAGAGGGAGGAGGGAAATAGGGCGGTAGTTGGATGGGGAGGTAGGATCAAGGGAAGTTTTTTTGAGGATAGGTGTGACCAGTGCATGTTTCATCGATGACGGAAATGTACCAGTGCTAAGGGAGAGGTTGAAAATATGTGTTCGTATAGGGGTAAGGGTAGCAGAGAGGGAGGGGAGTAGCTGTGAGGGGATAGGGTCAAGTGGACAGGTAGTGAGGTGAGAGCGCAGTATAAGTGCCGAAACTTCTTCCTCAGTAACAGGGGAGAATGAACTAAGTTTCAGGTTATGAGGGTTGTGGTTGAGTGAGAGCATTTGAGGGGGGGAGAGAATGGAATTAAGTTGAGAGCTGATTTCATGTCTGATGGAGTCAATTTTGTTAATGAAGTGACTGGCAAAGTCTTGAGCTGACAGAGAAGTTGTATTAGGAAGTGGGGGAGGGCGGAGGAGAGTATTGAAAGTGGAGAACAGACATTTTGGGTTTGAAGAAAGATTAGAGATAAGAGTAGAGAAGTAGTGTTTCTTGTGGAGATTAAGGGCAGAGTAGTAGGAGTTCAAGATGAATTTGTAATGAAGAAAATCAGCTGAACTCCGTGATTTTCTCCAATGCCATTCAGCAGTACGGGAACATCTGTGTAGGTACCGTGTCAGAGGAGTATGCCAGGGCTGGGGATGAGTGTGTGATTTCCGAGCAATGGTAAGAGGGGCGAGATTGTCAAGGACGGAAATAAGGGTGGAATTATAGTGGCAGATAGATTGTTCAGGGCAGGAGAAGGATGAGAGGAGCAGTTTAAGGGAATTAGCAAGTTGTTGCTGATCTAAAGACATAATGCTTCTGTGAAGTTTGGTGTGAGGAGTAGGAGGAGGGAGAGTTATAGGAAGGGATGATATGTTGCAAGTAAGGAGATGGTGGTCAGAAAGAGGAAAAGGGAGTTTGAGAAGTTTGAGAGAGTGCATCGATAGCTAAAGATCAGGTCAAGAGAGTGACCGTCTTTGTGAGTGGGAGAATCAGTCCATTGTGACAGACCGAAAGAGGAAGTGAGTTGCAGAAGTTGTTTAGCGGATGAGGCAGTGGGATTGTTAAGGGGGATGTTGAAGTCGCCAAGAATGAGGGCAGGGGTGTCTGAGGAAAGGAAATAGGGTAGCCAGGCAGCCAAGTGATCTAGAAATTGAGTTGAGGAGCCAGGGGGTCGGTATATGACTGCAACACGTACAGAGAGAGGGGAGAATAAGCGAATCATGTGGGTTTCGAATGAGGGAAAAGTGAGGGAAGAGATAGGATGTATTTGTTGAAAGGTGCATCGAGAGGAGAGTAAAAACAGAATTTATGCTTACCTGATAAATTACTTTCTCCAACGGTGTGTCCGGTCCACGGCGTCATCCATAACTTGTGGGAATATTCTCTTCCCCAACAGGAAATGGCAAAGAGCACAGCAAAAGCTGTCCATATAGCTCCGCCCCGCCAGTCATTCGACCGATGGTTAGGAGAAAAAAAGGAGAAACTATAGGGTGCCGTGGTGACTGTAGTGTATAGAGAAAGACATTTTTCAAACCTGATTAAAAAACCAGGGCGGGCCGTGGACCCGACACACCGTTGGAGAAAGTAATTTATCAGGTAAGCATAAATTCTGTTTTCTCCAACATTGGTGTGTCCGGTCCACAGCGTCATCCATAACTTGTGGGAACCAATACCAAAGCTTTAGGACACGGATGAAGGGAGGGAGCAAATCAGGTTACCTAAACAGAAGGCACCACGGCTTGCAAAACCTTTCTCCCAAAAATAGCCTCCGAAGAAGCATAAGTATCAAATTTGTAGAATTTGGCAAAAGTGTGCAGAGAAGACCAAGTCGCTGCCTTACATATCTGATCAACAGAAGCCTCGTTCTCGAAGGCCCATGTGGAAGCCACAGCCCTAGTAGAGTGAGCTGTGATTCGTTCAGGAGGCTGCCGTCCGGCAGTCTCATAAGCCAATCAGATGATGCTTTTCAGCCAGAAAGAAAGAGAGGTAGTAGTAGCTTTTTGTCCTCTCCTCTTACCATAATAAACGACAAAGAAGAAGTTTGTCTGAAATCCTTTGTTGCTTCTAAATAGAACTTTAAAGCACGGACTACATCTAAATTGTGTAACAAACGTTCCTTCTTTGAAACTGGATTCGGACACAAAGTAGGAACAACTATTTCCTGGTTAATATTCTTGTTGGAAACAACTTTTGGAAGAAAACCAGGCTTGGTACGCAAAACAACCTTATCTGAATGGAACACCAGATAGGGTAGATCACACTGCAAAGCAGATAATTCAGAAACTGTTCTAGCAGAAGAGATGGCAACCAAAAACAGAACTTTCCAAGATAGTAACTTGATATCTATGGAATGTAAAGGTTCAAACGGAACCCCTAGAAGAACTGAAAGAACTAAATTTAGACTCCAGGGAGGAGTCAAGGGTTTGTAAACAGGCTTGATTCTGACCAAAGCCTGTACAAAAGCTTGTACATCTGGCACAGCTGCCAGTCGTTTGTGTAACAAGACAGATAAAGCAGAAATCTGTCCTTTTAAAGAACTCGCTGACAATCCCTTATCCAAACCTTCTTGGAGAAAGGAGAGGATCTTAGGAATTTTAATCTTACTCCAGGAGAATCCCTTGGATTCACACCAACAGATATATCTTTTCCATATTTTATGGTAAATCTTTCTAGTCACAGGTTTTCTGGCTTGGACCAGAGTATCTATCACTGAATCTGAAAACCCACGTTTGGATAAAATCAAACGTTCAATTTCCAAGCAGTCAGCTGCAGAGAAACTAGATTTGGATGTTCGAATGGACCTTGTACTAGAAGATCCTGTCTCAAAGGTAGCTTCCATGGTGGAGCCGATGACATATTCACCAGGTCTGCATACCAAGTCCTGCGCGGCCACGCAGGAGCTATCAGAATCACCGAGGCCTTCTCCTGTTTGATCCTGGCTACAAGCCTGGGAAGGAGAGGGAACGGTGGAAACGCATAAGCTAGGTTGAACGACCAAGGCGCCACTAATGCATCCACTAGAGTCGCCTTGGGATCCCTGGATCTGGACCCGTAGCAAGGAACCTTGAAGTTCTGACGAGACGCCATCAGATCCATGTCTGGAATGCCCCATAAGTGAGTCAACTGGGCAAAAACCTCCGGGTGGAGTTCCCACTCCCCCGGATGGAAAGTCTGACAACTCAGATAATCCGCCTCCCAGTTGTCTACTCCTGGGATGTGAATTGCAGATAGGTGGCAGGAGTGATCCTCCGCCCATTTGATGATTTTGGATACCTCTCTCATCGCCAAGGAACTCCTTGTTCCCCCCTGATGGTTGATGTAAGCTACAGTCGTCTTATGAATCTGGCCTTCGCTAGTTGAGGCCAAGCCCGGAGAGCATTGAATATCGCTCTCAGTTCCAGGATGTTTATCGGGAGAAGAAACTCTTCCCGAGACCATAGACCCTGAGCTTTCAGGGAATCCCAGACCGCGCCCCAGCCTAATAGACTGTGACAATGACCCACTCTGGCCTGCGGAAACTCATTCCCTGAGACAGGTGATCCTGGGACAACCACCAACGGAGTGAGTCTCTGGTCATCTGGTCTACTTGAATCTTTGGAGACAAGTCTGTATAGTCCCTATTCCACTGCTTGAGCATGCACAGTTGTAATGGTCTTAGATGAATTCGAGCAAAAGGAACTATGTCCATTGCTGCAACCATCAACCCTACTACTTCCATGCACTAAGCTATGGAAGGCTGCAGAATAGAGAGAAGAACTTGACAAGCGTTTAGAAGCTTTGACTTTCTGACCTCTGTCAAAAAGATCTTCATTTCTAAAGAATCTATTATTGTTCCCAAAAAGGGAACTCTTGTCGCCGGAGACAGGGAACTCTTTTCTACGTTCACCTTCCACCCGTGAGATCTGAGAAAGGCTAGAACAATGTCTGTATGAGCCTTTGCTTTGGAAAGAGACAACGCTTGAATTAGAATGTCGTCCAGATAAGGTGCCACTGCAATACCCCTTGGTCTTAGAACCGCTAGAAGGGACCCGAGCACCTTTGTGAAAATTCTGGGAGCAGTGGCTAGCCCGAATGGGAGAGCCACGAACTGATAATGTTTGTCCAGAAAGGTGAACCTTAGGAACTGATGATGATCTTTGTGGATAGGAATATGTAGATACGCATCCTTTAAATCCACGGTAGTCATATATTGACCCTCCTGGATTGTAGGTAAAATTGTTCGAATGGTTTCCATTTTGAACGATGGAACTCTGAGAAATTTGTTTAGAATTTTTAAATCCAGAATTGGTCTGAAAGTTCCCTCTTTTTTGGGAACTACAAACAGATTTGAGTAAAACCCCTGACCTTGTTCCACAGTTGGAACTGGGTGTATCACTCCCATCTTTAACAGGTCTTCTACACAATGTAAGAATGCCTGCCTCTTTATTTGGTTTGAAGATAAGTGAGACATGTGGAACCTTCCCCTTGGGGGTAGTTCCTTGAATTCTAGAAGATAACCCCGAGAGACTATTTCTAGTGCCCAGGGATCCTGAACATCTCTTGCCCAAGCCTGAGCAAAGAGAGAGAGTCTGCCCCCTACTAGATCCGGTCACGGATCAGGGGCTACCCCTTCATGCTGTTTTGGTAGCAGCAGCAGGCTTCTTGGCCTGTTTACCCTTGTTCCAGCCTTGCATTGGTTTCCAAGCTGGTTTAGTCTGGGAAGCGTTACCCTCTTGTCTAGAGGCTGCAGAGTTGGAAGCCGGTCCGTTCCTGAAATTGCGAAAGGAACGAAAATTGGACTTATTCTTAGCCTTGAAAGGTCTATCTTGTGGGAAGGCATGGCCCTTTCCCCCAGTGATGTCTGAAATAATCTCTTTCAATTCTGGCCCAAAAAGGGTCTTACCTTTGAAAGGGATATTAAGCAATTTTGTCTTGGAAGATACGTCCGCCGACCAAGACTTTAGCCAGAGCGCTCTGCGCGTCACAATTGCAAACCCTGAATTTTTCGTCGCTAACTGCAAAGCGGCGTCTAAAATAAAGGAATTAGCTAACTTAAGTGCGTGAATTCTGTCCATGACTTCCTCATACGGAGTCTCCCTACTGAGCGACTTTTCCAGTTCCTCGAACCAGAACCACGCCGCTGTAGTGACAGGAATAATGCACGAAATAGGTTGAAGGAGGTAACCTTGCTGTACAAAAATCTTTTTAAGCAAACCCTCCAACTTTTTATCCATAGGATCTTTGAAAGCACAATTGTCCTCAATGGAAATGGTCGTGCGTTTGGCTAGTGTAGAAACCGCCCCCTCGACCTTAGGGACTGTTTGCCATAAGTCCTTCCTGGGGTCGACCATAGGGAACAATTTCTTAAATATAGGAGGAGGGACAAAAGGTATGCCTGGCTTCTCCCACTCCTTAATCACTATGTCCGCCACCCGTTTAGGTATCGGAAAGGCATCAGGGTGCACCAGGACCTCTAGGAACTTGTCCATCTTGCACAATTTTTCTGGGATGACCAGATTGTCACAATCATTCAGAGTAGATAGCACCTCCTTAAGTAATGCGCGGAGATGCTCTAACTTAAATTTAAATGTCACAACATCAGGTTCTGCCTGCTGAGAAATTCTTCCTGTATCAGAAATTTCTCCATCTGACAAACCCTCCCTCACTGCCACTTCAGACTGGCGTGAGGGTATGACAGAAAAATTATCATCAGCGCCCTCCTGCTCTACAGTATTTAAAACAGAGCAATCGCGCTTTCCCTGAAATGCTGGCATTTTGTATAAAATATTAGCTATGGAGTTATCCATTACTGCCGTCAATTGTTGCATAGTAACAAGCATTGGCGCGCTAGAAGTACTAGGGGTCGCCTGCGCGGGCATAACTGGTATAGACACAGAAGGAGAGGATGTAGAACTATCTCTACTTCCTTCATCTGAGGAATCATCCTGGGCAACCTTACTATTTGTGACAGTACTGTCCTTACTATGTTTGGACGCTATGGCACAATTATCACATATATTTGAAGGAGGAACCACATTGGCTTCCATACATACAGAACATGATCTATCTGAAGGTACAGACATGTTAAACAGGCTTAAACTGGTTAATAAAGCACAAAAACCGTTTTAAAACAAAACAGTTACTGTCTCTTTAAATGTTAAACAGGGCACACTTTATTACTGAATATGTGAAAAACTATGAAGGAATTATCCAATCTTTACCAAATTTCACCACAGTGTCTTAATGCATTCAAGTATTGCACCCCAATTTTCAAGCTGTTAACCCTTAAAATGTGGAAACCGGAGCCGTTTGTAATTTTAACCCCACTACAGTCCCAGCCACAGCCTTTGTTGCGACTTCACCAAACCCAGGGGGGTATACGATACCAATTCAAGCCTTCTAGGAACGTTTTCAGTGGATACCAGACCCTCACACATGCAGCTGCATGCACTGTACTCAAAAGTAACTGCGCAATAATGGCGCGAAAATGAGGCTCTGCCTACTATAGTGAAAGGCCCTTCCTGACTGGGAAGGTGTCTAAACTAGTGCCTGGCGATAAAAACGTTCCCCAAACAATAAAAGTGTGAAAATTACTTCAAACTTTAAAAAACAACTTAAATAAACAATCGATTTAGCCCTTAAGAGTGTCCACCAGTTAATAGCCCATAATAAGCCCTTTATTCTTTCTAAGTCTAAGAAAATGGCTTACCGATCCCCATGAGGGAAAAATGACAGCCTTCCAGCATTACACAGTCTTGTTAGAAAAATGGCTAGTCATACCTTGAGCAGAAAAGTGTGCAAACTGTTCCCCCCAACTGAAGTTCTCTCAGCTCAACAGTCCTGCGTGGGAACAGCAATTGATTTTAGTTACTGCTGCTAAAATCATACTCCTCTTTTAAACAGAACTCTTCATCTCTTTCTGTTTCAGAGTAAATAGTACATACCAGCACTATTTCAAAATAACAAACTCTCGATAGAAGAATAAAAAAATACAACTAAACACCACATACTCTTCACATCTCCGTGGAGATGCTACTTGTTCAGAGCGGCAAAGAGAATGACTGGGGGGCGGAGCCTGGGAGGGGCTATATGGACAGCTTTTGCTGTGCTCTTTGCCATTTCCCGTTGGGGAAGAGAATATTCCCAGAAGTTATGGATGACGCCGTGGACCGCATACACCAATGTTGGAGAAATACCTACACCACCTCTTTGTCTATTACCAGACCTAGGAGTGTGGCTGAAGTGGAGACCCCCATGTGACAGAGCAGCAGTGGATGCTGTGTCTAGGGGAGAGAGCCAGGTTTCTGTTAGGGCCAGAAGGTTGAGGGAGTGGGAGATGAAGAGGTCATGTATAGAAGTGAGCTTGTTGCAAACAGAGTGAGAGTTCCAGAGTGCACAAGTGAAAGGGGTAGTGGCTTTAGATGCAAGAGGAATGTGAGTAAGGTGTGCAGAGTTTTGTTTTCTGAGTCTATGGGATGGTATACATGGATGTGCACGGCTTGTCAGTGGTTGGGGACTAGGATTAGGGGAGATGTCACCAGCAGTAAGTAGAAGCAAGAGGGAGAGTGACATGAGATGAGATACAGATTTGCAGTAGTGAGACTGCTTTTGAGATGAGCTGCAGGGGGTAGAGAGAGTGTTTAAGAATAGGTAAAGTTCATGAGTAGCAAAATGGAATATAAATATATTGAGCATTTTTACAGAATTGGGAACCAGTTAAAGACATAAGAAACAGAATTACTGTAACAAGTGCATAAGGGAACAAACGGTATATGAAACATAATATAACAAAAGTACTGTGTATTCTATAGGGTTAAGGGAATGGAAGGATGTGCTGATTAGTGTTTTTTGCACCTTTGGCTATTGATCTTAAACTCTGTAGTAAATGTTTTCTTTATGGTGTTTTATAATATAGGTATTGGGGTGAGTCACAGCTTTGAGAAGCACAACATTATTATACACTGTATGAACATTATACACAGTATTAGTATATTGGCCAGGTTTTCAGTCACTTGGTAGCAGCAGTTGTATGGGTCCGATGTGGCCGGAAGTCATCAAAACACATCACTTCCGGTTACTCTGCAGGGTGGAACGCACGGATTGCGCTCCAGTAGAAAGGCCCAGAGTTATATCTCAATGGTGGATGTAGGATAAGTAGGGTCACTAGGGTGGTAATATACTTACTGCACACATGGTCTTATAATTTAAATAACCAATATAAGCGATTTCAACTTTAACTTAACAGCCATAACAGCCGAAGTGTAAAACAAATTTTAGGGACACTGATTAGGTACTAATCAGCTCAGCAGGAGCTGTCACTGCAATATCATGTTTCTTTGTTTTCTTTTGTGTCCGTCACTTTCTTACATGTCCCTTTTAATATTCCAATATGAATTATTGAAATAATAAAATTTATGCTTACCTGATAAATGAATTTCTTTTTTGACACGATGAGTGCACGGATCATCTTAATTACTAATGGGAAATTCACCTCCTGGTCGGCAGGAGGCGGCAAAGAGCACCACAGCAGAGCTGTTAAATAGCTTCTCCCTTCCCTCCCACTTCAGTCATTCGACCGAAGTTAAGGAAAGAAAGGAAAAGCCAAGGTGCAGAGGTATCTGAAGTTTAAAATACCCAACAACCTGTCTTACAAGAACAGGGCGGGCCGTGGACTCATCGTGTAAAAAAATAAATTATCAGGTAAGCATAAATTTTTATTTTTTTTAATGACACGATGAGTCCATGGATCATATTAATTACTAATGGGATCCAATACCCAAGCTAGAGTACACAGATGATACGGGAGGGACAAGACAGGGAACCTAAACGGAAGGCACCACTGCTTGAAGAACCTTTCTCCCTAAAACAGCCTCAGCAGAGGCAAAAGTGTCAAATTTGTAAAACTTTGAAAAAGTGTGAAGAGAGGACCAAGTTGCATCCTTGCAAATCTGTTCCACAGAAGCTTCATTTTTGAATGCCCATAAGGAAGCAACAGCCCTCGTGGAATGAACCGTAACCCTCTCGGGAGGCTGCTGTCCAGCAGTCTCATATGCAAAACGTATGATACACTTCAGCCAAAAAGAAAGAAGTAGCCGTAGCTTTCTGTCCCTTACGTTTGTCTGAGAAAATCACAAACAAAGAAAAAGACTGACGAAAGTCCTTAGTCGCCTGCAGGTAAAACTTTAAAGTACGGACCACGTCCAAATTGTGCAGAAGCTGTTCCTTCTGAGAAGGATTAGGACACAAAGAAGGAACAACAATCTGCTGATTAATGTTCCGATCAGAAACAACCTTAGGAAGAAATCCTAATTCAGTACGTAAAACTACTTTATCTGAATGAAAAATAAGGTAAGCAGACTCATACTGCAATGCAGAGAGCTCTGACACTCTACGAGCAGAAGAAATAGCAACAAGAAATAAAACTTTCCAAGATAACAACTTAATATCTAAGGAATGCATAGGCTCAAACGGAGCCCCTTGAAGAACTTTGAGAACTAAATTAAGACTCCATGGAGGAGTAACTGGTTTGAACACAGGCCTGAACCTGACCAAGGCCTGACAAAAAGATTGTACATCTGGGACACCTGCCAGACGTTTGTGTAACAAAAAAAGAGAAGGCCGAGATTTGACCCTTTAGGGAACTAGTTGATAAACCCTTCTCCAAACCTTCTTGGAGAAAAGACACAATTCTAGGAATCCTAACTCTACTCCATGAGTAGCCCTTGGATTCACACCAATATAGATATTTACGCCAAATCTTATGGTAAATCCTTCTAGTTGGAGGCTTACGAGCCTGAATCATGATCTATATGACCGAGTCAGAAAAACCCCTGCTTGGATAAAATTAAGCGTTCAATCTCCAAGCAGTCAGCTTCAGAGAAACTAGATTTCGATGAATGAAGGGCCCTTGAATTAGAAGGTCCTTCCTCAATGGAAGTCTCCAAGGTGGTAGAGATGCCATTCTCCACCAGATCTGCATACCAAATCCTGCGAGGCCAGGCCGGTGTTATAAGGATCACCGAGGCCCTCTCCTGTTTGATTCGAGCAATTACCCGAGGGAGAAGAGCAAACAGAGGAAATAGGTATGCTAGACTGAAGTTCCAAGGAACCCCCAGAGCATCTATCAGTTCCGCCTGGGGGTCCCTGGACCTTGACCTGTATCTCGGGAGCTTGGCAGTCTGTTGAGATGCCATGAGATCCAATTCCAGCTGACCCCACCTGAGAATAAGGTTGGAGAACACTTCCGGATGGAGTTCCCACTCCCCTGGATGAAAGGTCTGCCTGCTCAGGATTTCCACCTCCCAGTTGTCCACCCCTGGGATGTGGATCGCCAATAGACAAGAGTGGACTTCCGCCCACTGGATTATTTTGGATACCTCTGTCATCGCTAAGGAACTTCTCGTTCCTCCCTGATGATTGATGTAAGCTACTGAAGTTATGTTGTCTGACTGGAACCTGATAAACCGGTGTGAAGCTAACTGGGGCCAGGCTAGAAGGGCATTGAAAATCGCTCTCAGTTCTAGAATGTTTATAGGAAGAACAAACTCTGAGTCTAAACTCCCTGAGCCTTTAGGGAGCTCCAGACAGCTCCCTACCCGAGAAGGCTGGCGTCTGTTGTCACAATCACCCAAGATGGTCTGCGAAAGCAGGTTCCCTGGGAGAGATGATCCAGAGACAACCACCATTGAAGAGAGTCCCTTGTCTCCTGCTCCAGAGCTATTAGAGGAGACAAGTCCGCATAATCTCCTTTCCATTGCCTGAGCATGCTTAACTGCAGAGGTCTGAGGTGGAACCGAGCAAACGGGATTATGTCCATTGCTGCTACCATCAGCCCGATTACCTCCATACACTGAACCACTAACGGCCGGGGAGTAGACTCAAGGACTAGGCAAGTATCGATAATCTTTGATTTCCTGACTTCTATCAGAAAAATCTTCATAGACAGGTAGTCTATTATGGTTCCCAAGGTGACCCTTGTGTCTGGAACTAAGGAACTCTTTTCCAAATTTATCTTCCACCGGGGAGTTCTCAGGAAAGATAACACCATGTCGGTGTGGGATTCTTGCTTGTTGAAAAGATGGCGCCTGGACTAGAATGTCGTCCATATAAGGCACCACCCCAATGCCCCGTGACCGAAGCACCGCCAACAGAGACCCCAGAACCTTTGTGAAAATTCTGGGAGCAGTGGCCAGACTGAAAGGAAAAGCCACGAACTGGAAGTGTTTGTCCTGGAAGGCAAACCTTAGGAACGTGTGATGATCCCTGTGAATAGGAACATGTAGGTATGCTTCCTTTAAATACACTTGTCATAAATTGACCCTCCTGGATCAAGGGAAGAATGGAACGAATAGTTTCCATCTTGAAGGATGGAACCCTGAGAAATTTGTTTAGACTCTTGAGGTCTAAAATTGGTCTGAAGATTCCCTCCTTTTTTGGGAACCACGAACAGATTGGAATAAAAACCCTGACCCTGTTCCAGTACTGAAACAGGAACAATCACTCCCAGGGCGGACCGGTCTCTTACACAGTGTAAGAACGCCTCTCTCTTTGTCTGGTTTGCAGATAATCTTGAAAGTAGAAACCTGCCTCTGGGAGGAAAACTTTTGAACTCTAGTTTGTATCCCTGGGACACAATCTCTATAGACTCATCTTCCTTACACGTCGCTCCTCTCTGCCAATCCCTTCACTGGCTTCCTCTTTCCTCTAGGATCAAACACAAAACTCTCACTCTTACATACAAAGCCCTCAACTGCACTGCTCCCCCCTATATCTCAGACCTTGTCTCCAGATACTCTTCCTCCCGTCCCCTTCGCTCTACTCATGACCTCCTACTCTCCTCCTCTCTTGTCACCTCATCACACTCCCGTTTACAGGACTTCTCCAGACTGGCTCCCATCTTGTGGAACTCTCTGCCTCGCTCCACAAGACTCTCTTCTAGTTTTAAAAGCTTCAAGTGCTCCCTAAAGACTCTACTGTTCAGGGACGCATACAACCTATGCTAACCTTTCCCAATACCAGTTCCTCTCCTCCACTGCAATCCCCTGAACCCCCTTAGCATGTAAGCCTAAAAGTCCAGCTGTTTGTAGATCACCTTCTTAAGAGCTGACTACAACAGTGCAACTCTTGGCAGGGCCCTCTACCCTATAATTGTTTTGTTGTACTCCCCCTTTGTTTATAGCGCTGCAGAATCTGTTGGCGCTCTACAAATAACCGATAATAATAATAATAATCCTGAACATCCTCAACCCAAACCTGAGCGAAGAAGGAAAGTCTGTCCCCTACAAGATCCGATCCCGCATCGGGGGCATGTCCTTCATGCTGTCTTGGATTCAATAGCAGGCTTCTTGGATTGCTTTCCCTTAGTCCAAGACTGGTTAGGTCTCCATGCAGGTTTGGATTGTTCCTGCTTAGAGGAGGAAGAGGAAGAATTTCCTTTGAAATTTCAAAAGCAACGAAAATTACTCTGTCGTCCTTTCTGCTTGTTTCTCTTATCTTGAGGGAGAAGATGACCCTTACCTCCCGTGATATCAGAGATCATTTCCGTTAGGCCAGGTCCAAACAAGGTCTTTCTCTTGTAAGGAATAGCCAGAAGCTTATACTTAGAGGAAACATCCGCAGACCAATGCTTTAACATAAGGCTCTGCTGGCTAGAATAGAGAAACCCGAAATCTTAGCTCCCAGTTTAAAAATTTGAAGGGAAGCGTCCGTAATAAAGGCATTAGCTAGCTTCAGAGCCTTTATCTTGTCTTAGATCTCCTCCAAGGAAGTCTTAGTCCTGAGAGACTTAGATAGTGCATCAAACCAATATGCTGCCGCACTAGTGATGGTAGCAATGCTGGCTGCCATTGCAGACCCTGGTGAACATAAATCTTTTTAAGTAGACCCTCTAACTTCTTGTCGATAGGATCTTTGAAAGCACAACTATCCTCTATAGGAATAGTAGTTCTCTTGGCTAAGGTGGAAACGGCCCCTTCCACCTTAGGAACGGTTTGCCAAGCTTCCTTGAAAGAGTCAGCTATGGGAAATATCTTCTTAAAAATAGGAGAGGGAGAAAAGGGTATGCCTGTCTCTCCCCCTCCTTAGTAATGATCTCCGAAGCTCACTTTGGGACTGGAAATACGTCTGAGTAAGAAGGAACCTCGAAATTCTTAGAAACAACCATTACCGTGGAGTCACAGTTGTCCAAAGTAACCAAAACCTCCCTAAGCAACAGGCGGAGGTGTTCTAGTTTAAACCTAAAAGTTACAACCTCTGAGTCCGTCAGATGCAATAAACTTTCTGAATATGAGATTTCACCCTCAGATGCTACACCAGTACCCTCCTCTTCGTGTCCTTGGGAGGGCACCTCCGAAATGGCAACAATTGCATCAGAAACCTCGCTTACTGAATGTCTGGTTTTCCTCTTATGTTTGCCCTGTAACAATGGGAAAGCAGACAATGCATCAGAAATTGTAGAAGACATGAGAGAAGCTATGTCTTTTAAAGTAACTCCAGCGGGCGCTAGAGCAGAAGTGCAGGGCACTGCTTGTGTGGGTGGTAAAATTTGGGACGCTTAGGGAGAAAGCTGCGGCATACCTTGACCCTCGTCATTAGACTCTTGGACAGCATCCGCTTTTGAAAAGTTTTGCTCAGAAAAAATATTTTCCCTATATGCTAAAGTCCTCTCAATACATGAGGGACAGGTGGTTCCACATTAACATCCAAACATAAGAAGCAAGTGACATCTTGCAAGGCTTCTTGGTCCATGCTGTTCACTATGTATACATTAACTTAAAATGAATAAAAACTTTGTATAGAAAAAAACGTTACTGCGCCTTTAAATTTAAACAGGTAACTTTTTTACCCTGCTATGTCGCATAGAAAAATAAAGCCAATTCATTTCAGACACCCTTACACCTCAGCAACCCTGCTGAGGCGCCTACCTGACCGTCAACCAGAAGTCACTATCCCCTGTGGAGCAGGAACGATCCGGACCTTAGCAACACAACATTAACAAATAGGAATAGAATCGCTTGCTTAATATATAAAAAAAACATGCGGTTCTAGTGACACGCTATCCAGCCATCTCTGCAACTGAAGACTTGTCTCTGAGCACTACGCAGTTAAGAAAAGCGTGCAAACCCGATAGGCCCGCCCATCGTGGGCGTTACTGTACATTCATCTCCTGATCGGCTTATTTGCTTGTTTAAGCCATTGAGAGAAATAACCACCAGAGCGAATAAAAATAAAGCTCAACTACCAGCCCCAGTGCCTGCAGTTATGGCTGTCAAATTACTCTCCAGACTAGGAGAGCTTGTTGTCCCAAACATAAAGTGCCCCTTGTTGAATGAGCCTTATATGTTCTCTACTATGTAAATACAAGTGCCCACTTTTCCTCTGAGTTTTTGTTTCTTTGGCCCCAGAATAAAAAAGCAGCCCTTACCTTACATCTGCCTGACAGCAAAGGCAGCTCACAGGCTTGAGAGGTCCTATCCCTCACATCGACCTGTGGAGAAATAAAAGTCTGAGTACATTCACCTCAGGCTATAGAAGATAGGGCGGCATCATAATATGAGAGGCGCAGTGAGAATTATGTCCCACAAGTTCCCATTGCTCTAAAGCCACCAAAGCTCTACTGAAGAGACTGATATGGACTACGGCTACACCCTAGAAAAAAGCTGCACAATCTTGCACTACTTGCTGGGTACACTTCCGGTTGGGATTTCTTTGGAACGCATAGCTTGTGTTCCAACACGGCAGTTTGGCGCTTTTCTGAGTGTATACACAGGTGTTTGTATTTTGCTATTAAGTTTGTATATTAGTGTGAATTTGTCAATATGTTATCATGCTGGTGAAGGGGAAGTTCTCCCCGAAAACGTTCCAATAAATTTGTGAATTTTCTTTACTAAAAGACCTGAGAGTGCATTTGCTTTGATGAATATATATATATATATATATATATATATATATATATATATATATATATATATATATATAGACACATATACACACACACACACACATATATATATATATACATACACACATATATATATATATATATATATATATATATATATATATATATATATATATATATATATATATATACACACACACACTTTAAAACCTTAGAATGCTATTTATCTTCCAACACAATCTTTGATTTGTTCCAGCTCTAGATTTGTTACAAATATTTTTTTTATAATTTATTTTTAAAAGAAAACATTATTAATATAATCACCTACAAAAAATATAGCAGCAACACTAATGAACCTGCTTGCCAACCTCAGAATGAGCTAGAGCTGGTTTAGTGCGACTACAATGTTCATACATTCAGTATATCCAGGTCAGTCAATATGGTGAACAAATAGACAATTACTGCTGCTGATAGGCCCAGGAGTCTGGTTCTGCTCTTGACCAAGATGAGAAGCCACAATAAATTCTGCAACCAATTCCAGATCCCAGCAGGTTTTGGGAACAACATTTTCCCCAGAGTGTAAGTAACAGGCTACTGATCATGAAGTCCTACACCACATTTGGGCATTAGGGGAACAGGTCTAAGCACATGAGCAGGGAGAGCTTCTTGAGATACTGCGTCTCTCTGAGTATGCTCAGTCCAACAATTCCTCATTATCAGAAGCGTCTTCTGGCTCTTCCTTCTTCAACTCAAAGTTCTGCAGTGACAGAGAACAAGGTACATAATGACACAGGGAGATATTATGCGTGTTATGATGTGTGTGTCATTGTAAATAGAGAAAACCACAATGGCAGAACACGCACCTCCAACTCCCGCATCACCTCATCCATGAAATCCTGAGAATTCTGCTTGTATGACACAGCCAGTTTGATGGCATCAGTGAAGAGCTAAGGAGACAATGGGAGAGTGTGACTCACACATGGGTCAAAAGGTGAACACAAACACATACACAAATAGCCTACTCAAGGGTGAGGATAATTACACATAGAGCCTACACAAGGGTAAAGAGAATTACACATAGAGCCTACACAAGGGTAAAGAGAATTACACATAAAGCCTACTCAAGGGTGAAGATAATTACACATAGAGCCTACACAAGGGTGAAGAGAATTACACACAAAGCCTACTCAAGGGTGAAGATAATTACACATAGAGCCTACACAAGGGTAAAGAGAATTACACATAGAGCCTACACAAGGGTAAAGATAATTACACATAGAGCCTACACAAGGGTAAAGATAATTACACATAGAGCCTACACAAGGGTAAAGATAATTACACATAGAGCCTACACAAGAGTGAAGATAATTACACATAGAGCCTACACAAGGGTAAAGAGAATTACACATAGAGCCTACACAAGGGTAAAGAGAATTACACATAGAGCCTACACAAGGGTAAAGAGAATTACACATAAAGCCTACTCAAGGGTGAAGATAATTACACATAGAGCCTACACAAGGGTAAAGAGAATTACACATAGAGCCTACACAAGGGTAAAGAGAATTACACATAAAGCCTACTCAAGGGTGAAGAGAATTACACATAGAGCCTACACAAGGGTAAAGAGAATTACACATAAAGCCTACTCAAGGGTGAAGATAATTACACATAGACCTTACACAAGGGTGAAGAGAATTACACATAGAGCCTACTCAAGGGTGAAGAGAATTACACATAGAGCCTACTCAATAGTGAAGAGACTTGCACATATACTTATATAGTAATATCATACAGTGTTATATACTTATATAGTAATATCATACAGTGTCATATACTTATATTGTAATATCATACAGTGTTATATACTTATATAGTAATATCATACAGTCGTATATACTTATATAGTAATATCATACAGTCTTATAACTTATATAGTAATATCATACAGTGTTATATACTTATATAGTAATATCATACAGTGTTATATACTTATATAGTAATATCATACAGTGTTATATACTTATATAGTAATATCATACAGTTATATACTTATATAGTAATATCATACAGTGTTATATACTTATATAGTAATATCATACAGTGTTATATACTTATATAGTAATATCATACAGTCTTATATACTTATATAGTAATATCATACAGTGTTATATACTTATATAGTAATATCATACAGTCTTATATACTTATATAGTAATATCATACAGTGTTATATACTTATATAGTAATATCATAAGTTATATACTTATATAGTAATATCATACAGTATTATAACTTATATAGTAATATCATACAGTGTTATATACTTATATAGTAATATCATACAGTTATATACTTATATAGTGATATCATACAGTTATATACTTATATAGTGATATCATACAGTTATATACTTATATAGTAATATCATACAGTGTTATATACTTATATAGTAATATCATACAGTTATATACTTATATAGTAATATCATACAGTGTTATATACTTATATAGTAATATCATACAGTGTTATATACTTATATAGTGATATCATACAGTGTTATATACTTATATAGTAATATCATACAGTGTTATATACTTATATAGTAATATCATACAGTTATATACTTATATTGTAATATCATACAGTGTTATATACTTATATAGTAATATCATACAGTCGTATATACTTATATAGTAATATCATACAGTGTTAAAACAAAATTTATGCTAACCTGATAAATTATTTTCTTTCCTGGCATGGAGAGTCCACAAATTCATTCTAAGTACTAGTGGGAATTCAACTCCTGGCAACCAGGAGAAGGCAAAGAACACCCTAGCAAAGCTTTAAGTATCTCTCCCACTTCCCATAATCCCCAGTCATACAGTCGAGGATATACAGAAAGAGAAAAGGAACACCGGGGGTACAGAGGTGCCTGAAGTTTAGAAGATAAAAGGCTGTCTTGAATTTGACAAGGGCGGGTAGTGGACTCTCCATGCCAGGAAAGAAAAGAATTTATCAGGTAAGCATACATTTTGTTTTCTTTCTAATGGCATGGAGAGTCCACAGATCCATTCTAATTACTAGTGGGAACCAATATCCAAGCTAGAGAACACAAAATGGAAAGAGAGGGAGAAACAAGACAGTCATACCTAAACTGAGGGCACCCCGCTTGAAGAATCTTACTCCAAAAGAAGCCTCAGCTAAGGCAAAAAATATCAAATTTGTAAAATATAGAAACTGTATGTAATGAGGACCAAGTGGCCTCCTTGCTAAATTGCTCCACAGAACCCACGTTTATAAAGGCCCATGAAGAAAAAGCTCAGGTTGAAAGAGCCATAATTCTCTCAGGAGGCTGTTGACCAACTGTCTCATAGGCCAACCAAAAGATACTCCTCAATCAAAAAGGAAAGAGAAGTTGACGTGGCCTAATGGCCCTTACCATCTGCAAATACTACAAAAGGGCAGAAAAGAGACGAAAAACCTTAGAAGCCTAGAGAAAGATTAAAGCACAAACTACATCCAGGTCATGAAACAGACGATCCTTCAGAGATGAAGGATTAGGACACAAAAAATGAACAACAATTTCCTGATTGATATTGAGGCCCGAAACCACTTGAGGAAGAAATCCCAATCTGGAACAAAGGACCGCCTTATCCGCATGAAAAATAAGATAAGGGGAATCACACTAAAGAGCTGAAAGGTCTGAGACAGTACGAGCAGAAGAAATAACTAGCAAAAACAAAACTTTCCAAGACAACAATGTATTATCCACAGAATGCATAGGCCCAAACAGGGCCTGATGCAAAACATGAAGAACAAAAGTAAGGCTCCAAGGAAGAGCAACAGGTTTGAACACAGGCCTGATTCTGACCAGAGCCTGAACAAAGAACCGAATATAAGGAAAGACAGCCAAACAATTATGCAAAAGAACAGAAAGGGCAGAAAATCTGACCTTTCAGAAAATTGACTGACCAACCCTTTCTCCAGACCCTCCGGGAGAAACAACAAAATACAGGGAACCCTCACTTTACGCCAAGGAAAACCTGAGGTCACACAGTTAAGGAATGTCCGCCAAACCTGATCAATCTCCATGCAGGCAGTTTCAGAGAATCTAGATAAGGATGTAGAATCATCGAAGCCTGCGCCAGATAGAGGCTATCACCCGAGGAAGGAGGACAAGATGAGGAAAAAGGAAAATTAGATCAAAATCCCCTGGAACTGCTAGAGAATCCAGCAGAACTGCTTGCGGATCTCTTGATCTGGATCAGTGTAAGGTAAGACCGGGGTTTAGACGAAAAACCATTAGAACCTTCCCCGGAACCCCCCACCTGAAGATTATCATTGAGAATACCTCCGGATGAAGAGCCCATTCCCTTGGGAGAAACGTCTGCCTGCTCAGGAATCCAGCTCCCAGTTGTCCACACATGGGATGAGAGTAGCAGAAAAGTGGCAGTTATGAGACTCCACCCACCTAAGGATGTGAGTCACTTCCATCGCTAAGGAACTCCATTTTCCTCTCTAAAGGTTGATATAAGCCACTAAAGAGATGATGTCCGATTGAAAACGGATAAACTGGATGAACTCAGTTGGGGCCAGGCTATCAGGGCATTGAATATTGCTCTCAACTTTATATAAGTAAAGGAAGGGCAGACTCTGTCTGAGTCCAGATTCCCTGAGCTCTTAATGGACCCCAAACTGCTCAAGAGCCAGAAGGCTGGCATCTGTAGTAACACTCTACCAGGAAGGTCTCAAGAAGCATGTGCCTTGAACAGATGGTCCTGAGTGAGCCATCAAGACAGGGAGTCTCTCGTCAGTCTAATATAAAATCCTCAGAGAGGTCCGATTGGTCCCCAATTTCAGGGAGGCAAACTGTTACCTAAGTCAAGTAGACCTAAGAAAAGCCATGCGACAAATCATGGAGAATTACAGCTACTAGAATAGCACATACCCCTGATTTCTTCATCACAGATAATTCCTAAAAAATTATTGAACCCAGGGTAGAAGAATAATGCAGCAGAGGATTACCGCTGGACTACCAGGTAGACTCAAAGAAGATAAAAAATCTAAATAATAGCAATAGAAGAGAAGCGTTTTAAATAAAAACCACACAAGCAAACCTCAGCAACTAAAACAAAATAGGCAGGTTGCTGTAATCACCATGACTACTTGTTGTCAGCAAAGAATATTAGCAGAATAATGTAAACTACTGACTAAAATATAGAATATCCCCAGAGAGGAAAATATGTAATATTTCCCAGCAATAAGAAATCAGTAGATCCCCATAGGGGAAAAAAGGATCTGATAAATACATTTTCTACGGTAGAAAAGAAGGGATAAAACATGTAAAATGCTTAAATCCTGAAAACCATATTTAGCATGAATAGGGGAAAAAACAGGATAAGCAGACATAATGCTTATAACAATATCCAGGATAAGTCTCCTTTGCAAAAAACATAATTTATGCTTACCTGATAAATTTATTTCTCTTGAAGTGTATCCAGTCCACGGATCATCCATTACTTGTGGGATATTCTCCTTCCCAACAGGAAGTTGCAAGAGGATCACCCACAGCAGAGCTGCTATATAGCTCCTCCCCTCACTGCCATATCCAGTCATTCGACCGAAACAAGACGAGAAAGGAGAAACCATAGGGTGCAGTGGTGACTGTAGTTTAATTAAAATTTAGACCTGCCTTAAAAGGACAGGGCGGGCCATGGACTGGATACACTACAAGAGAAATAAATTTATCAGGTAAGCATAAATTCTCTTGTTAAGTGTATCCAGTCCACGGATCATCCATTACTTGTGGGATACCAATACCAAAGCTAAAGTACACGGATGATGGAAGGGACAAGGCAGGAACTTAAACGGAAGGAACCACTGCCTGTAGAACCTTTCTCCCAAAAACAGCCTCCAAAGAAGCAAAAGTGTCAAATTTGTAAAATTTTGAAAAGGTGTGAAGCGAAGACCAAGTTGCAGCCTTGCAAATCTGTTCAACAGAGGCCTCATTTTTAAAGGCCCAGGTGGAAGCCACAGCTCTAGTAGAATGAGCTGTAATCCTTTCAGGGGGCTGCTGTCCAGCAGTCTCATAGGCTAAGCGTATTATGCTCCGAAGCCAAAAGGAGAGAGAGGTTGCCGAAGCTTTTTGACCTCTCCTCTGTCCAGAGTAAACGACAAATATGGCAGATGTTTGACGAAAATCTTTAGTAGCCTGTAAGTAAAACTTCAAGGCACGTACTACGTCCAGATTATGCAAAAGACGTTCCTTCTTTGAAAAAGGATTAGGACACAATGATGGAACAACAATCTCTTGATTGATATTCCTGTTAGAAACCACCTTAGGTAAAAACCCAGGTTTGGTACGCAGAACTACTTTGTCTGAATGAAAAATCAGATAAGGAGAATATCAATGTAAGGCAGATAACTCAGAGACTCTTCGAGCCGAGGAAATAGCCATCAAAAACAGAACTTTCCAAGATAAAAGTTTAATATCAATGGAATGAAGGGGTTCAAATGGAACTCCCTGAAAAACTTTAAGAACCAAGTTTAAGCTCCACGGGGGAGCAACAGTTTTAAACACAGGCTTAATCCTAACCAAAGCCTGACAAAATGCCTGGACGTCTGGAACTTCTGCCAGACGCTTGTGCAAAAGAATAGACAGAGCAGAGATCTGTCCTTTTAAAGAACTAGCTGATAAGCCTTTGTCCAAACCCTCTTGGAGAAAGGACAATATCCTAGGAATCCTAACCTTACTCCATGAGTAACTCTTGGATTCACACCAATAAAGATATTTACGCCATATCTTATGGTAGATTTTCCTGGTGACAGGCTTCCGAGCCTGTATTAAGGTATCAATGATTGACTCGGAGAAGCCACGCCTTGATAGAATCAAGCGTTCAATCTCCATGCAGTCAGTCTCAGAGAAAGTAGATTTGGATGATTGAAAGGACCTTGTATTAGAAGGTCCTGCCTCAGAGGCAGAGTCCATGGTGGAAGAGATGACATGTCCACTAGGTCTGCATACCAGGTCCTGCGTGGCCACGCAGGCGCTATCAGAATCACAGATGCACTCTCCTGTTTGATTTTGGCAATCAGTCGAGGGAGCAGAGGAAACGGTGGAAACACATAGGCCAGGTTGAAGAACCAAGGAGCTGCTAGAGCATCTATCAGCGTTGCTCTCGGGTCCCTGGACCTGGATCCGTAACAAGGAAGCTTGGCGTTCTGGCGAGACGCCATGAGATCCAGTTCTGGTTTGCCCCAACGATGGACCAGTTGAGCAAACACCTCCGGATGGAGTTCCCACTCCCACGGATGAAAAGTCTGACGACTTAGAAAATCCGCCTCCTAGTTCTCTACGCCTGGGATGTGGATCGCTGACAGGTGGCAAGAGTGAGATTGTGCCCAGCGAATTATCTTTGAGACTTCTAACATCGCTAGGGAACTCCTGGTTCCCCCTTGATGGTTGATGTAAGCCACAGTCGTGATGTTGTCCGACTGAAATCTGATGAACCTCAGTGTTGCTAACTGAGGCCAAGCTAGAAGAGCATTGAATATTGCTCTTAACTCCAGAATATTTATTGGGAGGAGTTTCTCCTCCTGAGTCCACGATCCCTGAGCCTTCAGGGAGTTCCAGACTGCGCCCCAACCTAGAAGGCTGGCATCTGTTGTTACAATCGTCCAATCTGGCCTGCGAAAGGTCATACCCTTGGACAGATGGACCCGAGAAAGCCACCAGAGAAGAGAATCTCTGGTCTCTTGATCCAGATTTAGTAGAGGGGACAAATCTGAGTAATCCCCATTCCACTGACTTAGCATGCATAATTGCAGAGGTCTGAGATGCAGGCGCGCAAATGGCACTATGTCCATTGCCGCTACCATTAAGCCGATTACTTCCATGCACTGAGCCACTGACGAGCGTGGAATGGAATGAAGGACACGGGAAGCATTTAGAAGTTTTGATAACCTGGACTCCGTCAGGTAAATTTTCATCTCTACAGAATCTATAAGAGTCCCTAGGAAGGAGACTCTTGTGAGTGGTGATAGAGAACTCTTTTCCACGTTCACTTTCCACCCATGCGACCTCAGAAATGCCAGAACTATCTCTGTATGAGATTTGGCAATTTGAAAGCTTGACGCCTGTATCAGGATGTCGTCTAGATACGGAGCCACCGCTATGCCTCGCAGTCTTAGAACCGCCCGAAGTGAGCCCAGAACCTTTGTAAAAATTCTTGGGGCAGTGGCCAACCCGAAGGGAAGAGCTACAAATTGGTAATGCCTGTCTAGAAAGGCAAACCTTAGGAACCGATGATGATCTTTGTGAATCGGTATGTGAAGGTAGGCATCCTTTAAGTCCACTGTGGTCATGTACTGACCCTCTTGGATCATGGGTAGGATGGTCCGAATAGTTTCCATTTTGAATGATGGAACTCTGAGGAATTTGTTTAAGATCTTTAGATCCAAGATTGGTCTGAAGGTTCCCTCTTTCTTGGGAACCACAAACAGATTTGAATAAAATCCCTGTCCTTGTTCCGTCCATGGAACTGGATGGATCACTCCCATTACTAGGAGGTCTTGCACACAGCTTAGGAATGCCTCTTTCTTTATCTGGTTTGATGATAACCTTGGAAGATAAAATCTCCCTTGTGGAGGAGAAGCTTTGAAGTCCAGAAGATATCCCTGAGATATGATCTCCAACGCCCAGGGATCCTGAACATCTCTTGCCCACGCCTGGGCGAAGAGAGAAAGTCTGCCCCCCACTAGATCTGTTTCCGGATAGGGGGCCATTCCTTCATGCTGTCTTGGGGGCAGCAGCAGGCTTCCTGGCCTGCTTGCCCTTGTTCCAGGACTGGTTAGGTTTCCAGGCCTGTCTGGAATGAGCAACAGTTCCCTCTTGTTTTGAAGCGGAGGAAGTTGATGCTGCTCCTGCCTTGAAATTTCGAAAGGCACGAAAATTAGGCTGTTTGGCCTTTGATTTGGCCCTGTCCTGAGGAAGGGTATGACCCTTGCCTCCAGTAATGTCAGCAATAATTTCCTTCAAGCCAGGCCCGAATAAGGTCTGCCCCTTGAAAGGAATGTTGAGTAATTTAGACTTTGAAGTCACGTCAGCTGATCAGGATTTAAGCCATAGCGCCCTACGTGCCTGGATGGCGAATCCGGAATTCTTAGCCGTTAGTTTAGTCAAATGAACAATGGCATCAGAAACAAATGAGTTAGCTAGCTTAAGCGTTCTAAGCTTGTCAATAATTTCATTCAATGGAGCTGTCTGGATGGCCTCTTCCAGGGCCTCAAACCAGAATGCCGCCGCAGCAGTGACAGGCGCAATGCATGCAAGGGGCTGTAAAATAAAACCTTGTTGAATAAACATTTTCTTAAGGTAACCCTCCAATTTTTTATCCATTGGATCTGAAAAAGCACAACTGTCCTCAACCGGGATAGTGGTACGCTTTGCTAAAGTAGAAACTGCTCCCTCCAACTTAGGGACCGTCTGCCATAAGTCCCGTGTAGTGGCGTCTATTGGAAACATTTTTCTAAATATAGGAGGTGGGGAAAAGGGCACACCGGGTCTATCCCACTCCTTGCTAATAATTTCTGTAAGCCTTTTAGGTATAGGAAAAACGTCAGTACACACCGGCACCGCATAGTATCTATCCAGCCTACACAATTTCTCTGGAATTGCAACTGTGTTACAGTCATTCAGAGCAGCTAATACCTCCCCAAGCAATACACGGAGGTTCTCAAGCTTAAAATTAAAATTAGAAATCTCTGAATCAGGTTTCCCCGAGTCAGAGATGTCACCCACAGACTGAAGCTCTCCGTCCTCATGTTCTGCATACTGTGACGCAGTATCAGACATGGCTCTAACAGCATTTGCGCGCTCTGTATCTCTCCTAACCCCAGAGCTATCGCGCTTGCCTCTTAATTCAGGCAATCTAGATAATACCTCTGACAGGGTATTATTCATGATTGCAGCCATGTCCTGCAAGGTAATCGCTATGGGCGTCCCTGATGTAATTGGCGCCATATTAGCGTGCGTCACCTGAGCGGGAGGCGAAGGGTCTGACACGTGGGGAGAGTTAGTCGGCATAACTTCCCCCTCGACAGAACCCTCTGGTGATAATTATTTTATAGATAAAGACTGATCTTTACTGTTTAAGGTGAAATCAATACATTTAGTACACATTCTCCTATGGGGCTCCACCATGGCTTTCAAACATAATGAACAAGTAGGTTCCTCTGTGTCAGACATGTTTAAACAGACTAGCAATGAGACTAGGAAGCTTGGAAAACACTTTAAAACAAGTTTACAAGCAATATAAAAAACGTTACTGCGCCTTTAAGAAACACAAATTTTCCCAAATTTTGAAATAACAGTGAAAAAATGCAGTTACACTAACGAAATTTTTACAGTGTATGTAATAAGTTAGCAGAGCATTGCACCCACTTGCAAATGGATGATTAACCCCTTAATACCAAAAACGGAATAACAAATGACAAAAACGTTTTTTAAACAGTCACAACTGCCACAGCTCTACTGTCCCTTTTTACCTCCCTCAATACGACTTTTGAAGCCTTTTGAGCCCTTCAGAGAAGTCCTGGATCATGCAGGAAGAAGCTGGATAGGCCCCTCCCACTCATATTACAACAGTGGGAAGCCTCAGGGAACTGTTTCTAGGCAAACTTCAAGCCAGCCATGTGGAAAAAACTAGGCCCCAATAAGTTTTATCACCAAACATATGTAAAAAACGATTAAACATGCCAGCAAACGTTTTAAAATACACTTTTATAAAAGTATGTATCTCTATTAATAAGCCTGATACCAGTTGCTATCACTGCATTTAAGGCTTTACTTACATTACTTCGGTATCAGCAGCATTTTCTAGCAAATTCCATCCCTAGAAAAATATTTTAACTGCACATACCTTATTGCAGGAAAACCTGCACGGTATTCCCCCTCTGAAGTTACCTCACTCCTCAGAATATGTGAGAACAGCAAAGGATCTTAGTTACTTCTGCTAAGATCATAGAAAACGCAGGCAGATTCTTCTTCTAAATACTGCCTGAGATAAACAGTACACTCTGGTACCATTTAAAAATAACAAACTTTTGATTGAAGAAATAAACTAAGTATAAAACACCACAGTCCTCTTACGACCTCCATCTTAGTTGAGAGTTGCAAGAGAATGACTGGATATGGCAGTGAGGGGAGGAGCTATATAGCAGCTCTGCTGTGGGTGATCCTCTTGCAACTTCCTGTTGGGAAGGAGAATATCCCACAAGTAATGTATGATCCGTGGACTGGATACACTTAACAAGAGAAAAGAGGGATAAAACAGCAAATGCTAACATCTCTAAAGGCACACATTAAAATGTACAGAAGGAAAAAGATAAGATAAGCAGGAATAGTGCTTATAACGATATTAAGTATATACCTCTACTGAAGACAGAGAGGGATAAAATATTTAAATGCTAAAAATCCTTTTTTTTTTTTTTTTAAATATTTTTATTGAGGATTAGAATATACATACAGACAATCCACTATGAAAAATCAAACAATACAAAATATACATAGAATATATTCCTTAGCATGGAAGAGACATTTGAGCGAGAAGGCACAAATATGTGGACAGGATAAATATGATTAGTACAGCAATGTTACCAGCTATCCAAGCGGCATCTACTTGATACAACTAAAATAAATATAGGAATATTATCTAGTGGTAATCCTCAGTTTCTTGCCTCCCAACCAAAAGTAGGGTCTCTTTCGGACCATTAACGCATCTATTATAGCAAATATAAGGAGGTGTACATGAATATAAGGTCCCATATGGACCTTTTGGGTGCTTGAAGCTAATAAAACATGACTATATAGGGGATTCGTATGGGGTCCGTGCCCCTAAGCTTAACCAGTAAGCCATATTAGCCGTGGGGGGGGGGAGCAAACTAATAGAGGCCATAGTGGGAATGACCACTATATAGAGATCCAAGTTAAATTCTAACAAAATGATGCTGAGTGTATGGATTTGGTCATGTAAAACATTAAACCACGTCTTGGTAAGAAATGGACTATAAATTCTAGTGACGGCTATATATGGGACACTACCATGTAAAGAGACTCATTTACCAAAAATATAAGAGGCTTTGCATATAGGATACCGCTAGAAGATAACTGTGTTATTTAACTCTGAATATATATACATAACAGTCTTCAATGAGCGTCAATAAAAGCTGTACAAGAACATTCAACGTTGGAACCCTGGCCCAGGGGCACGGGCCCCACACCCCAAAGCCTAGAGTAGTAAGTGTAGCTCCCTTGCGTAACACAAGCTGTATAACATATGAAATAAACATAAAATATAGTAAACAGTAGTACTTATATCTACAGCACCTAAAAATAAATGTATACTATAGTTGAACTATACCAAGGCTAGGACTAGAGTTGGTTGCAGTATAGTTATATAAGGAGAAACCTTTGTTGTATTGTATAAATCTGCACTATTTCTTTATATACACATAAACAGAGTAAATCATACTTGAAAGTTGCATATTGCTATTAAAACCGGAGTTCAGTAACAAACTAGAGAAGGAAAGGTTAACAATTGGGATTTGGAACCATCAACGTTTAACATAAGAAACAGCTCTAGCCTGCATTAGAATAAGAGTGCAAGACTAGTAATATATATCTAATATGAATCAGTAACATCCATTTTGGTCGATGTAAAGAGACAATTTGTTAACCATTAAAGGGACAAATGGAGTATTAATTTTAATGTATGTTCATAAAACCAGATGGGTTAAAGTAAAAAACGGCACACAAAACAGTAACCCAGATAAAACAAATGAAGAAAAAAAAAAATGAAAAAAAAAATTAATGAAGGAATGTCCCAGCCAGCATGGCTCTGCATACACCTAGGAACTGCCGTCAGCTCATTACTTATCCGATACCGGAGGGCCAAGGCAAGTGAACCCCTCTAGCAATGTCATAAAATATATGTGAGGCTGTGCCAAGACTCAGAAACTTGGGGTCTATGGTGTATATCGCTGCTCTCACCAGATTTCCACTATCAGTATCTGGACACTGTGACTCAGGGAAAGTATGCCAGTCCTTGGCGACCACTTTTTTATAAATTGGCAAGTTTTTATGAGGCTGCGATATGTCCTGACTAGAGCTCCACAAAAGGGATACACGTCCAGCTGACACGCCGATCCCACATATGGAAGCCGGTCCGGGTAGTGAACCTCTATCGGTCAACACGGGTGTAGAGGTAAGTTCGGTGGTCTGATCTCCAAATTTATGGCGCATCTCAAAAGCACCGCCTGTCACATTAAGTGTTATCTCCCCCGGTCTCTGCGGCGTGTCGCCTGCACTTTGGCTGCAATCTTCTGAGATCTCATGTTCCCGTAGCGTGGTCCGGGATGAAGCGAAAGCCTCCCGTAGCTCCCCCAAAAGACTGCATTGGCAGCTATCCAGCATATGTAGTAGGCTATTCAGTAAGGTAGCGTTCCTTATCTCCATGGTTAGAGGCAGCATGGCTCTCAGGGTAATACTTTCCTGGTAGGTATCCTCCATATTTATATAATAGGACCAGGTATAGTAGCCCTGATAGATTATAAGTGTAGCCCAAGGGCTTGTAGTAACAGTCGTATCTATGTACGAAGCGTATCTGTGTACGTAGTGACCCAGAGGTCTGGGGGGAGAATGTAACCGGCAGCCTTAGCCGCGCTGTGCACTGGTTGCACAAAAAATGTACGCAGCTCACTTGGAGAACATAGGTCAGGGTGTCCGTAGTCCGCTCCTGGACTTTTGATATACTAGGTAGACAGTCTTAGCTTCCCAGCAAAACAATCCTTGGTAAATATCTCTTCTTGGATGAAAGTAGAAAGCAATGTTTATAAATATAAGCAGGAGCTTCTCTGAAACACGTTCTGCCACTCCAAGCATAGGCTCCGCCCCCCGCTAAAAATCCTTTTAATAGGTACAATAGAAGAAAATCCAGATATACTTCTACTATAAAAAGATAGGGATAAAACATGTAAATGCTAAAAATCAACAACACACATTAAAAAGTACAGTAGAAGAAAAATAAGATAAGCAGACATAATGCTTATAACAATTTCAGTAAAATGTTTCTTTTACTGGAGGAGAGGGACAAAACATGTAAAAGATAATAAACCGTTCAAACATACATTTAATATGAATAGCAGCAAAGGATAAGATAATCAGACATAATGCTTATAAAAATATTAAGCATGTACCTCTACTACCTCTCTCCCTATGTATTTGTGCTGTATCTTTCTGTATTTTGTTTGCTCTGTTATTATTTCACACCTACCCCCTACCCAGCCCGCCCACCTTCCTGCTGTATTTAATGGTGATCGCTGCACCACTAAAGTAAGTTCTCTCTCCTTTATCCCTATGTATTTGTGCTGTATCTTTCTGTATTTTGTTTGCTCTGTTATTATTTCACACATACCCCCTTACCCAGCTAACCAGCCCGCCCACCTTCCTGCTGTATTTAATGGGGATCACTGCCGCCACTACGACACCAGCACCCTCCACGCGCTCAACACCGGTAGATTATCTGCCTGCCACCACGCATCCCTGACCAACACCTTCGGACCTTTCACCTGCCGCAACTGCCCTTACCCCTCCCTCCGGACCACAACACAACCAACTAACCCACCCAAAAACAGCCGCAATTACCTCAACTGCATCCTCCTCAACACCCACTCCATCCACAAGCACGCCCTCGAAATCTGGAACCTGCTAGACTCCACCTCCCCATACCTGGCTAAACCCCACATCAGCGCCAGACATCGCCACTGCAATACCCGACGGCTACAAGATCTGCCAAAAAGACCGCAGCAACCGACCTGGAGGAGGCATTGCCATCATCCACAAACACACCATCCAAGTCACAACCAGCTCCGACGACCACTCACCAGGCCTAGAACACCTACACTTCAAGATCCAGGTCAACCCCAACACCACCCCCCAGCGGCACCATCATCTACAGACCTCCCGGACCTCGTCCCGCCTTTTACGACTCTATCACCGACCACATCGCACCCCATGCCCTCAACTCAATGGACTACATCCCCCTCGGTGACCTCAACTTCCATCTTGACAACCCCAACGATCACAACACCTCCACCCTCCTGGTAAACCTAGGAACTATCGGACTGAAACAACTCGTAAACTACCCAACCCACACAGCCGGCCACACCCTCGACCCGATCTCCTCCTCAGGCAACCACATCTCAGTAAATCACATCACCGAATTCCTTTGGACTGACCACCACTGCATACACTTCTCCTTCAACAAACCCACCACCCACCTCCGACAGTTGCACCCGCCCCGCAGAAACTGGAACATCACCACCCAAGCCTAACTACACCGCACCCTAAACAAATCCTCCCCACCAACCTCCACAGACGCCAACTCCTCCGCCCGCAACCTCCACCGCTGGATTACAGACTGCTCCAACACCCTGTGTCCCCCTCAAAAAACCATCTGGCCGCTAAACCACCAACAAAGCCAGCTGGTACACCCCGGCCCTCCAGGAACTGAAACCCCTGCTAAAGAAACCATCAGCAGACCCCAGAGACCCGAATAACTACCGCCCCATCTATCTACTCCCCTTACCGGCTAAAGTCATAGAGAAGTCCATCAACTTGCAACTTATTGACCACATTGAGGCCAACCACACCATGGACCACTCCCAATCCGGTTTCAGAAGCAATCACAGCACCGAGACCACCCTCCTCGCCGCCACAGACTACATCCGCACCATGCTTGACCGAGGAGAAACCGCTGCCCTCATCCTCCTAGACCTCTCAGCAGCTTTCGACACTGTTGACCACAACACCCTCCACACCTGCCTACACGACGCCGCAATTCACAGCAAAGCCCTGGAATGGATCACTTCCTTCCTCACGGGCAGGACGCAGAAAGTCAGACTCCCGTCTTTCTCCTCCAAACCCACACCAGTCAACTGCGGTGTACCGCAAGGCTCTTCGCTGAGCCCCACCCTCTTCAACATCTACATGGCCCCTCTTGCTGCCATCGTCCGATGCCACAACCTCAACATTGTCTCCTACGCCGATGACACCCAGTTAATCATCTCACTCACCCGAGATCCCACCACTGCCAAAAAGAACGTCCACAAAGGCCTGACAGCAGTCGCTGCCTGGATGAAGGACAACCGGAGTCCTCCTCCTTGGACCCAATAAATCCGCATGGGATGACTCCTGGTGGCCCACAGCCCTCGGTCACCCTCCAACCCCAACCGACCATGCACGAAATCTAGGCTTCATCCTGGACTCCTCACTCTCCATGGACCAACAAATCAATGCCATCACCTCAACATGCTTCCACATTCTCCACCTGCTACGAAAAATCTTCAAGTGGATCCCTACCGAAACCAAGAAAACAGTCACCCACGCCCTTGTCAGCAGCCGGTTATACTACAGGCAATGCACTCTATGCCGGTTCCACCATCAAACTCCAAAAGAGACTCCAACGTATCCAGAACGCCTCAGCCAGACTCATCCTTGACATCCCTCTCCAATGCCACATCATCGAACACCTAAGGAACCTTCACTGGCTCCCCATCAACAAGAGAGAAAATCACCTTCAAGCTCCTTACCCACGCGTTCAAGGCCCTACACAACATCGGACCCAAATACCTCAACCACAGCGTAAATTTATACACCCCGCCAGACAACTCCGATCGGCCGACCAAGCACTTGCAGTCACCCCCCGCATCAGCAAATCCACAGTGGGCAGAAGATCCTTCTCCCACATGGCAGCAAAGACATGGAACATCCTCCCACTGCACCTCAGACAATCCACCTCCCTTACAAAGTTCAGAAAGAACCTCAAAACCTGGCTCTTCGACTGAATGCCCATCCCATCCTTTCCCTCCTCCCCCTACCCTTAGCGCCTTGAGACCCTCATGGGTGATTAGTTTGCGCTTTATAGGTACCCAATAGATATATAGAATAGATAGAAGGATAGGGATAAACCGATTAAATGTTAATAATGCCTAAAAACAAATGTTTAATATGCACAGCAGACAAAAGATAAGATAAGCAGACATAATGCTTATAACAATATCCAGTATATATTATTACTGCAAAAAAAAGGGATAACGTAAGTGTTACTAATCTCTAAAAACATACATTTAATATTCACAGCAGACAAAAGATAAGATAAGCAGACATGATGCCTATAACAATATCCAGTATATTTTAATGTCGAAAAATAGGGGTAAACCATTAAAATGGAAATAATCCCAAAACATACAGGTAATGTGTACTAAAAAAGAATATGCAGACACAATGCTTATAATACTATCCAGCATATACTTATACTGTAGAAAGATAGGGATAAACCATGAAATTGCTGATGATCCCTAAAAACTGACATTTAAATATGCACAGCAGACATAACATGTAACTACCAGTAACCACCAGCATATGGTGGTAAATAATTGGGAATCCCTGCTAGATAGAGCAGAGGACTGAGCCGTTGCATAAATAAGAGAGAATATCACACATAACAGCCACTAATATATCCCTGTAATAAAAAATAAAAACAGCTATTTCGCTAATACAAGGCAAAAGCGATATACAGCATATAGGGATAGCACGCTCCAAGACACACAACTGAGCCATCGAGTTCGAGCCAAACTGACCTATGGCGGGAAGCATTAACCCCTCCGCCGCCAGTCTGAAGCTCTGAATCAAAACAGTAATACATAAAAAAGTAATACAAAAAAGGGCAATAACATCAGATATATTGGTATTGCGATATAGGATGCATATATTACCAACCAGGCTATCTGTATGTCTGACAGAACGGACCGCAACGCAGGAGAACCTACTTGAGTACAGCACTGTAGCGTTCTGATAAAGGCTCATGAACAAGCGCGTTCCCCAAAAAAGTTACCCTTGGGTGCTAAACCTCCTTACACATCCCCTAGTGTGCAAAAGGATGGATCCGTTACACCATCGCACAAAATTTATCTGGGATAGTAACTTCTGGCATAGATGCTATGAGGAGGATGCAAATAGAAAATTACCACACTTAGACATCTCCAGGGCTAGCTGTGCTCCTTAACGGCTCTCCTATTTGGACCTATAGTGGTTATTGCCAAGTCCTAGTATAGAAATACTTATGCTGCGAGCAGCTCGCAAAGGTATCCGCAAAGCGCACCAAAACACCGCCAAAGGCGGGAAGAGTCGTGGCGCACCGAGACAGATAAATAAAATGGCGTTGCATATAAAACTGAACTGAAAGGAGCCTTTGCATTGCTAGCTATGGGGACTGAGTATAAAAGTGTGTATTGCAATAGCACTAAAAATGACACCCATGAGCGATCCCAGTACTATTAGGATAGAAGCTTTAAAGTTGTATCAATTTTCTTGTTTGTATCAGGGATAATACAGAAGCCTCACTAACACCACTAAACCAATGAAAAAACATAATTTATGTAAGAACTTACCTGATAAATTAATTTCTTTCATATTGGCAAGAGTCCATGAGCTAGTGACGTATGGGATATACAATCCTACCAGGAGGGGCAAAGTATCCCAAACCTCAAAATGCCTATAAATACACCTCCCACCACACCCACAACTCAGTTTAGGGATTGCGAAGAAGTGAGGTGATAAAAATTGAGTAAAAAAAAAAAAAAAAAGTACAAAAAAAGGAATTGGAAATATAAATGTGCTTTTATATAAAAAAACATAACCACCAAAAAAAAAGGGTGGGTCTCATGGACTCTTGCCACTATGAAAGAAATTAATTTATCAGGTAAGTTCTTACATAAATTATGTTTTCTTTCATGTAATTGGCATGAGTCCATGACGTAGTGACGTATGGGATAGAAATACCCAAGATGTGGAAGTCCACAGAAGAGTTACTAGAGAGGGAGGGACAAAATAGCAACAGCTATCTCCGCTGAGAAAATTAAATCCAAACAAAATAATAAGTCTTTCTTAAAAATTTCAAGAAAAAAAATTAAATCATAAGCAGAAGAATCAAACTGAGACAGCTGCCTGAAGAACTTTTCTACCAAAGACTGCTTCTGAAGAAGCAAATACATAAAAATGGTAAAATTTAGTAAATGTATGCAAAGAACACCAAGTTGCTGCTTCGCAAATCTGATCAACTGAAGCTTCATTCTTAAAAGCCCAAGAAGTGGTGACTGATCTAGTAGAATGAGCTGCAATTCTCTGAGGCGGAGACTGTCCCGCCTCCAAATAATCCTTGTGAATCAAAAGCTTTAACCAAGATGCCAAAGAAAAGGCAGAGGCTTTCTGACCTTTCCTGGTACAAGAAAACACAACAAATAGACTAGAAGTCTTTCTGAAATCCTAAGTAGCTTCGATATAGTATTTCAAAGCTCTAACAACATCTAAATGTAAAGATCTTTCAAGAGCATTCTTAGGATTAGGACATAAAGAAGGAACAACAATTTCCCTACTAATGTTAGAGATCACAACCTTAGGAAGAAATTTAAACGAAGTTCACAAAACATCTTTATCCTGATGAAAAATCAGAAAAGGAGACTCGCAAGAGAGCAGACAATTCAGAAACTCTTCTAGCAGAAGAGATAGCCAAAAGGAACAACACTTTCCAAGAAAGTAGTTTAATATCCAAAGAATGCATAGGCTCAAAAATGAGGAGCCTGTAAAGCCTTCAAAACCAAATTAAGACTCCAAGGAGGAGAGATTGATTTAATAACAGGCTTGATACGAACCAAAGCCTGAACAAAACAGTGAATATCAGGAAGTTTAGCAATCTTTCCATGAAATAAAACAGAAAGAGCAGAGATTTGTCCTTTCAAAGTACTTGCAGACAAACCCTTATCCAAATCATCCTGAAGAAATTGTAAAATTCTAGGAATTCTAAAAGAATGCCAAGAGATTTTATGAAAAGAACACCATGAAATATAGGCTTTCCAAACCCGATAATTAATCTTCCTTGAAACAGACTTACGAGCCTGTAGCAAAGTATTTGTGACAGACCCCTCTGTCAGTACTGGAAGGGTTAACTTTGTTCAGCTTTGAGAAACTATTTTCTGAAAACAGGTTTACTGACATCAGCTATTGTTTACTGTAATTAAGTTTAAGTAATAAGCATTCACATTGTTTAATCAGACTGCCAGGTGTCAAGGACTCCCTTGTTTTCTTGTGTTTAATTGTTTATTTGGTTAAGGAATGTAATTCTATTGTATCCTGCAAAAGGTAGTCTTCCCTCTATCTAATGTACTATACTCTTCCAATCCCCCACCTAGGGAGTGTCAACCAGGTGGGAGACCTGCATAAATACTGGGCATATAGCCCTCAATAAAACACATTCTGTTTTACTCTCAAGATGGAGCTTGGTCTCATGTTTGGGGGGAATTAACTGGGTTTGTGTGTTGCTGATCCCGTATTCAGGGCATCTTTCATCTGGTATTAACCCTTGATATCCGGGTTATACCATAACAGTATTAATCACAGAGTCAGAGAAACCGCTATGACTAATCACTAAGCATTCAATTTCCATACCTTCAAATTTAGCGATTTGAGATCCTGATGCAAAAACGGCTCTTGAGACCGAAGGCATGGCTTTAAAGGAAGTGGCCAAGGTTGGCAACTGGACATTCGGACAAGATCCACATACCAAAACCTGTGAGGCCATGCTGGTGCTATCAGAAACACATACAATTGTTCCATTATGATCTTGGAGATCACCCTTGGAAGAAGAACTAGATGTGGAAAAATGTAAGCAGGTTGGTTAAACCAAGAAACTGCTAACGCATTCACCATCTCCGCCTGAGGATCCCTGGAAAGGTACCTGGGAAGCTTTTGTTTAGATGAGAAGCCATCAAATCTATTTTGGGAAGACCCCACATATGTACAATCTGACAAAATACATCTGGAAAGAGACCATTTCTCTGGATGTAAAGGCTGTCAAGAGACCTCCAGACAGCTCCCCAACCTGTGAGACTTGCATCTGTAAAATCACAGGCCAGGAAGGACAAACAAAAGAGGCCCCTTGAATAATCCGATCATGGTCCAACCACCAGGACAGGAATATCTCAATTGATATACTTAAATCACAACATTCAATCCTCTGAGTATAATCCCTGCACCATTGATTCAGAATGCAAAGCTGCAGAGGTCTCATATGACATCGAGCAAATCCGATGCTGCAGTCATGAGACCTAAAACTTCCATGCACATAGCCACTGAAGGGAATGATCAAGACTGAAGGTTTAGACAGGTTGAAACCAACTTCAAAAGTCTCTTGTCTGTTAAAGACAGGGTCATGGATACTGAATCTATCTAGAAACCTAAAAAGGTAACCCTTGTCTGAGGAATCAAGAAAGTCTTTGGTAAATTGATCCTCCAACCCATGTCTTTGAAGAAACAACACAAATTGATTTGTGTGAGATTCTGCTAAATGAAAAGATTGAGCCAGTACCAAGATATTGTCCAAATAAGGAAACATTGCAATACCCTGCTCTCTGATTACAGATAGAAGGGCACCAAGAACCTACGAAAAAGATCCTTGGAGCTGTCGCTAGGCCAAATGGAAGAGCAACAAATTGGTAATGCTTGTCTAGAAAAAAGAATCTCAGAAACTGATAGTGGTCTGGATGAATCGGAATGTGAAGATATGCATCCTGTAAGTCTATTGAGGACATGTAATGACCTTGCTGAACAAAAGGCAGAATAGTCCTTATAGTCACCATCTTGAAAGTTGGGAACCTTACAAATTGATTCAAAAACTTCAGATCCAGAACTGGTGTGAATGAATTTTCCTCCTTCGGGACAATAAATAGATTTGAATAAAAACGCAGACCCTGTTCCAAACGAACAATGCTATGCAAATCAGAAACTTTTTCCCATTGTGCTAAGCTATCCAACCAAAACGTTGATGCAGCCGCAACATCAGCCATAGAAATGGCAGGTCTGAGAATATAGCCAGAATGTAAATAAGCTTTTCTTAGATAAGATTCAATTTTCCTATCTAAAGGATCCTTAAAGAGCTACTATCTTCCATAGGAAAAGTAGTACACTTAGCAAGAAATAGCCCCATCAACCTTAGGGACTTTTTCCCAAAACTCTAACATAGCCACTGGCAAAGGATACAACTTTTTAAACCTTGGAGAAGGAACAAAAGAAGTACCAGGCTTAGACCATTCCTTAGCAATCACATCAGAAATAGCATCAGGAACAGGGAAAACTTTAGGAGTAATCACAGGAGTATATCGTCGATCTGAAAAGGGAGGTAGGAGATGAATCCCTACAACCGATAACAGAGAACCCTTGAAAAGATTTTCCGTGAGAAAAACCATAAAAAATCAATAGGCAATACTCTTTACATCCCTCTGACAAACACTGTACTCTGAGAGGAATTGGGCTTCAGAATGCTTAGAAGCGCTTATCATAGAAAAAATCATAAACATCAAGCACAAACTTACTTCACCACCTCCATAGGAGGCAAAGTTTGTAAAACTGAATTGTGGGTGTGGTGAGGGGTGTATTTATAGGCATTTTGAGGTTTTGGAAACTTTGCCCCTCCTGGTAGGATTGTATATCCCATACGTCACTAGCTTGTCAATTACATGAAAGAAAGTGCCGTGTCAATATCTCCGTCCCACACATTGCGGCTGCCTATGATGGCTGGTCAGTGAAAAACACCATATAATAGCTCACAGACACAGCGTATGGTGACCTCCACTCTAATGTTTCAAAGAGAGGCGGTGCCGCTGAAAAGTAAACATACCGGCATTAAGAAACTAAACCTAAAAGCTTCATGATAAACAAATGCCTCTAAGGTAGTCTCCAAAAGGGTGTGCCCCAATGAGGGATTAAGGAAATAAAGTGGCAAAAGTCCCCCACCCTTAGCTGTTAAGCCACCCCTCACTTAGACCACAAGCCAAAGAGGGATAAGGGAATCCAGGGACTTACCAGTCTTGCAGCTTTCTATATAGAGAATCAGTAAAGAACTGATGACAGGGTACAAATATAGCACTCATGAACGTTTAGAAAAGTGGTTGAGGAAATAAACTAAAATATAACTTTTACTAGATAATATTAAAAACGGAGGTTATACACACACACTTTAAAATAATATATTCGTCTACTACCATAGAGCCAGGAAAAATTTATACTGGTTCTTTGGAGACAAAAAGACCCTGTTGGGATATTAATTTGGTCTCATATATAAATAACTAACCACAAGTAAAAAAAAAAAAGATACTCATGGATTTGCGTCTACAATCAGCCTTTAGTAATAGATGAGTATCTCAGACCACTATATTACGTGATAAAATATATTTGTTAGTGGTACTGGAACGTGATGTATGTAGTGGTTTAACTTTGATTCTCAAAGGTACAATAGATGGATATATATGAGGCTAGAATTCTTGCCTGACAAAATATCTGTCTGTGTGTAGCATTATACCGTTAGTAAGCAAAAATATATATTAGCCTTATTTAAATTGATCGTATTATTTCCTAGATAAACTGACTCTAGGTATCCTTATCTGTTGGTGGTACTTAATAACCCTATATATAGGAGTCTGGAAATACCAGAAAATAGGTACCTGCTAATAACTATGATATTCCATCCTTAGATGGTTTCACCATACCGGAGCAGATAATCTTTATTAATAGTGGAGAAAAAAAAATATATATATGTCTACATCTGTACCTAAATTAGTGATAAGATAAACAATCCTACCGAGCCACAAAGTAACTTGAACCAAATGGTGCTATACGTTTCCTGATATATTCCAAAAAATATTGGACATTTATTTCATAGGTTATTATAATTTGTCAAAACAAATATATCTAATAAAATTATGGAATGATTGTTATATCAAGGAAAAATAGGACATTACTGTCTTGTTAAGTCAAAAGTAGTAAAATACCTATACCTTGTATTTACCATAGATAGCTGTATCCAGAAAATCCGGACACCTATACCTTGTTATTACCATAGATAAATTGTTTTGTTTGTTAAATTAATTATGTTTTTTAAATTGTCATAGATAGTCAGAAAGTGCCTATGTCCAAGGATTGACGTACATAGCAGCTAAGTTATGGACCACCTGGTGGCTGAATACTAAATCACGCCAATACCTTAAGTCAGGAAAAGCCTGACTTCTATACCTTGTTAATACCGTAAATAGAGACTGATCTCATTAAGTTAAATACCTGATAAACCCAGTATCTTAGTCAGGAAAAGCCCAACTGCTATACCTTGTTATTACCGTTGTGAATGGCTAATGAGTATAACCGGGTATCTGAGCTTTGGTTATAAAACACCTATATCGGCTGTTAGAAAATAATACTGGATACTGTCAGTTGTTAAGTCTATTCTACTGAGCCACGTTGTCAGAGTAGATTAAGGACGCCAGAGCGGTCAGAATATCTTTAAATATTAGGTAGTCATTATTAATTTGGTAGTAGACTAAATGTTTAAAAACAACAAGGAGGGAAGAGAGGGGGATGCCACTGACGCGTTTCGCCGAAGTGGCTGTATCAAAGTTCATAACTACTGACTTTCAGTTTACGGTATTGATCTTGGCGGTATAGGGTGTACCGCTCACTTTTTGGCCTCCCAAGCAGACTTGTAATACCGGCGCTATGGAAGTCCCATTGAAAAAGGACTTTTTGAAAGCTGCGGTAATTACGTTGCGTTAAGGCAAAAAGAGTGTGCGGTGCCCCTAAACCTGCAAGACTCGTAATACCAGCGGTAGTGAAAAAAAACCCACTGCTTTTTCACCCATAATGCAAAACTCATAATCTAGCCGATAGTAATATACAGTGTTATAACATATAGACAAACAATGGGTATCTCTCAAAAGATATCCTAATAGGGGGCGCTCTAAGTGAGAGGTAAATGAGGGGTATACCAAGTGTAATTCAATGTGATGTTCCTATATAGATGTATGTATATATGAGTGAAAAGGGAGGACAAAGTGGGATACTGGTATACTCAAATATAACATAAAACAATGCACATACCCCCCTTTAAGAACGATAAACTACTGAACATGTATATACAAAACTCTAATGAACAATATAAAGAGAATAGAATATCAAAGTCTCTATTTGAGATAGTCCCAATGATAAACCCAAACCATAGGAAATGGAAGGGATCTGTTGATCGAAAGTATAAAAGTTGTCGGAAGTGTAGAAGTTATCAAAAGCAGGCTGCAATTTCCTCACATCAGAATGGTATGACGTCTACAAGGAAGATGGGGAAAAAAAGAGAGGCGCTTGTGTGTACCAGTTTAGAAGATTAAACAGTCTATATTCACCCACACCAGGGTACTCACATTTTAGTGGAACACTCAGACAGTGCTATCAGGCGCAGACTGGGTAATCAACAGCAACCCAGCTTGCTGGACTTTCCACTGTGTGTACAGGAACACTTTGGCTCTAATATCCTAGAGCTGGTAGAGGCTGCCCACGAGAGAGAGACTCCAAAAATCACAAGCAAGCTGCAGATAACACAGGAAACTCCACAAAAGGCAAAGCCGGTCCCAATTATGATGATTGGAAGGTGGTAAAGATATATGGCACTCAGCGAAGGTTCCAATGTTAGATAAAAATAGAATTTATTAAAACAATAAAAACAGGAACCATAAGGTAGGGCATAAGGTGACCCTCCTTATTTACATGCGACGCGTTTCTCAGCACCAATGCTGTTTCATCAGGCGTGTATTCACCAGGGTATTAGAGCCAAAGTGTTCCTGTACACAAGGTGGAAAGTCCAGCAAACTGGTGTCAGTGTTTTTTTCCCCGTTTTGTTTGCCATGTGCTGCTGGCAGCAATTTTACTCACCTCTCTTCCTGATTCTGGTGCATACTGTGTGATTCTGCTCATTTCCTGCACTTCCTTTTATGGCCAGACTGGTGTACATCATCAGTGTGAGACAGGATTCAGTCTCAGAATTGTGATGTCACCACTTATTATTTAAAGGGCCTCTGTTCAGTATGCTTTGCTATTGCGTCTCAGACCTGTTTGTGAGAGCTCCTGAATTCTGTCTGACGTCCCTCCTGGTTCCTGATCCCTGGCTTGTTTCTGACTCTGCCGTTTTCCTTGTTCCTGATTCCGGCTCGTCTGGCTACTTGCTTTGACTCCTGACTCGGCTCGTCTGACTACCAGCTCTGGTTTTGATTCCTGGCTTGTTATTTGACTTGTGGACTTTTTATTATTTTTTGCTATTAATAAAGGTGTGATTAGTTTTGCACTTCTCGTCTCAGTCTGATTCCTGGCACCCTGACAGCTGGGTTGCTGTTGATTACCCAATCTGCGCCTGATAGCACTGTCTGAGTGCTCCACTAAAATGTGAGTACCCTGGTTTGGGTGAATATATACTGTTTAACCTGCTAAACTGGTACACACAAGCGCCTCTCTTTTCCCCCCATCTTCGTTATAACATATAGTAACATCATACAGTATCATATACTTATATAGTAATATGATACAGTATTATACACTTATATAGTAATATGATAGTGCTATATACTTATATAGTAATATGATACAGTATTATACACTTATATAGTAATATGATAGTGTTATATACTTATATAGTAATATGATACAGTATTATAAACTTATATAGTAATATGATAGTGTTATATACTAATATCATACAGTATTATATACTTATATAGTAATATCATACAGTGTTATATACTTATATAGTAATATCATATAGTGTTATATACTTATATAGTAATATGATACAGTTATATACTTATATAGTAATATCATACAGTCTTATATACTTATATAGTAATACCATACAGTGTTATATACTTATATAGTAATATCATACAGTGTTATATACTTATATAGTAATATCATATAGTGTTATATACTTATATAGTAATATGATACAGTTATATACTTATATAGTAATATGATACAGTCTTATATACTTATATAGTAATACCATACAGTGTTATATACTTATATAGTAATATCATAATTAGCGCTGCGGAATCTGTTGGCGCTCTTCAAATAACCGATAATAATAATAATCATACAGTGTTATATACTTATAAAATAATATCATACAGTCTTATAACTTATATAGTAATATCATACAGTGTTATATACTTATATAGTTATATCATACAGTCTTACAACTGATATAGTAATATCATACAGTCTTATAACTTATATAGTTATATCATACAGTCTTACAACTGATATAGTAATATCACACAGTCTTATAACTTCTATAGTAATATCATACAGTCTTATATACTTATAAAATAATATCATACAGTGTTATATACGTAAATAGTAATATCATAGAGTCTTATAACTTATATAGTAATATCATACAGTCTTATAACTTATATAGTAATATCATACAGTGTTATATACTTATAAGACTGTATGATATTACTATACAAGTATATAAGACTGTATGATATTACTATATAAGTTATAACACTGTATGATATTACTATATAAGTTATAACACTGTATGATATTACTATATAAGTTATAACACTGTATGATATTACTATATAAGTATATAACTCTGTATGATATCACTATATAAGTATATAACACTGTATGATATTACTATATAAGTATATAACTGTATGATATTACTATATAAGTATATAAGACTGTATGATATTACTATATAAGTTATAACACCGTATGATATTACTATATAAGTATATAAGACTGTATGATATTACTATATAAGTATATAACACTGTATGATATTACTATATAAGTATATAAGACTGTATGATATTACTATATAAGTATATAACACTGTATGATATTACTATATAAGACTGTATGATATTACTATATAAGTATATAAGACTGTATGACATTACTATATAAGTATATAAGACTGTATGATATTACTATATAAGTATATAAGACTGTATGATATTACTATATAAGTATATAACACTGTATGATATTACTATATAAGTATATAAGACTGTATGATATTACTATATAAGTTTATAACACTGTATGATATTACTATATACGTATATAACACTGTATGATATTACTATATAAGTATATAAGACTGTATGATATTACTATCTAAGTATATAAGACTGTATGATATTACTATCTAAGTATATAACACTGTATGATATTACTATATACGTATATAACACTGTATGATATTACTATATAAGTATATAAGACTGTATGATATTACTATATAAGTATATAACACTGTATGATATTACTATATAAGTATATAACACTGTATGATATTACTATATAAGTATATAACACTGTATGATATTACTATATAAGTTATAATACTGTATGATATTACTATATAAGTATATAACACTGTATGATATTACTATATAAGTATATAACTGTATGATATTACTATATAAGTATATAACACTGTATGACATTACTATATAAGTATATAACTGTATGATATTACTATATAAGTATATAACACTGTATGATATTACTATATAAGTATATAACTGTATGATATTACTATATAAGTATATAACACTGTATGATATTACTATATAAGTATATAACACTGTATGATATTACTATATAAGTATATAAGACTGTATGATATTACTATATAAGTATATAAGACTGTATGATATTACTATATAAGTATATAACACTATCATATTACTATATAAGTTATAAGACTGTATGATATTACTATATAAGTATATAACACTGTATGATATTACTATATAAGTATATAACACTGTATGATATTACTATACAAGTATATACGACTGTATGATATTACTATATAAGTATATAACACTGTATGATATTACTATATAAGTATATAACACTGTATGATATTACTATATAAGTATATAACACTGTATGATATTACTATATAAGTATATAACACTGTATGATATTACTATATAAGTATATAACACTGTATGATATTACTATATAAGTATATAACACTGTATGATATTACTATATAAGTATATAACACTGTATGATATCACTATATAAGTATATAACTGTATGATATCACTATATAAGTATATAACTGTATGATATTACTATATAAGTATATAACACTGTATGATATCACTATATAAGTATATAACACTGTATGATATCACTATATAAGTATATAACTGTATGATATCACTATATAAGTATATAACACTGTATGATATTACTATATAAGTATATAACTGTATGATATTACTATATAAGTATATAACACTGTATGATATTACTATATAAGTATATAACATTGTATGATATTACTATATAAGTATATACGACTGTATGATATTACTATATAAGTATATAACACTGTATGATATTACTATATAAGTATATAACACTGTATGATATTACTTTATAAGTATATAACACTATGATATTACTTTATAAGTATATAACACTGTATGATATTAGTATATAAGTATATAACACTGTATGATATTACTATATAAGTATATAACACTGTATGGTATTACTATATAAGTATATAACTGTATGATATTACTATATAAGTATATAACTGTATGATATTACTATATAAGTATATAACACTGTATGATATTACTATATAAGTATATAACACTGTATGATATTACTATATAAGTATATAACACTGTATGATATTACAATATAAGTATATAACACTGTATGATATTACTATATAAGTATATAACACTGTATGATATTACTATATAAGTATATAAGACTGTATGATATTACTATATAAGTATATAAGACTGTATGATATTACTATATAAGTATATAAGACTGTATGATATTACTATATAAGTATATAAGACTGTATGATATTACTATATAAGTATATAAGACTGTATGATATTACTACATAAGTATATAACTGTATGATATTACTATATAAGTTATAATACTGTATGATATTACTATATAAGTATATAACTGTATGATATTACTATATAAGTATATAACTGTATGATATTACTATATAAGTTATAACACTGTATGATATTACTATATAAGTATATAACACTGTATGATATTACTATATAAGTATATAAGACTGTATGATATTACAATATAACACTGTATGATATTACTATATAAGTATATAATACTGTATGATATTACTATATAAGTATATAACACTGTATGATATTACTATATAAGTATATAACACTGTATGATATTACTATATAAGTATATAACACTGTATGATATTACTATATAAGTATATAACACTGTATGATATTAGTATATAAGTATATAACACTGTATGATATTAGTATATAAGTATATAACACTGTATGATATTACTATATAAGTATATAACACTGTATGGTATTACTATATAAGTATATAACTGTATGATATTACTATATAAGTATATAACACTGTATGGTATTACTATATAAGTATATAACTGTATGATATTACTATATAAGTATATAACACTGTATGATATTACTATATAAGTATATAACACTGTATGATATTACTATATAAGTATATAACATTGTATGATATTACTATATAAGTATATAACACTGTATGATATTACTATATAAGTATATAACATTGTATGATATTACAATATAAGTATATAACACTGTATGATATTACTATATAAGTATATAACACTGTATGATATTACTATATAAGTATATAACACTATGATATCACTATATAAGTATATAACACTGTATGATATTACTATATAAGTATATAACACTGTATGATATTACTATATAAGTATATAACACTGTATGATATTACTATATAAGTATATAACACTGTATGATATTACTATATAAGTATATAAGACTGCATGATATTACTATATAAGTATATAACACTGTATGATATTACTATATAAGTATATAACACTGTATGATATCACTATATAAGTATATAACTGTATGATATTACTATATAAGTATATAATACTGTATGATATTACTATATAAGTATATAACTGTATGATATTACTATATAAGTATATAAGACTATGATATTACTATATAACACTGTATGATATTACTATATAAGTTATAATACTGTATGATATTACTATATAAGTATATAACTGTATGATATTACTATATAAGTATATAAGACTGTATGATATTACTATATAAGTATATAAGACTGTATGATATTACTATATAAGTATATAAGACTGTATGATATTACTACATAAGTATATAACTGTATGATATTACTATATAAGTATATAACACTGTATGATATTAGTATATAAGTATATAACTGTATGATATTACTATATAAGTTATAATACTGTATGATATTACTATATAAGTATATAACTGTATGATATTACTATATAAGTATATAACTGTATGATATTACTATATAAGTTATAACACTGTATGATATTACTATATAAGTATATAACACTGTATGATATTACTATATAAGTATATAACTGTATGATATTACTATATAAAAGTTATAAGACTGTATGATATTACTATATAAGTATATAACACTGTATGATATTACTATATAAGTATATAACACTGTATGATATTACTATATAAGTATATAACACTATGATATCACAATATAAGTATATAACACTGTATGATATTACTATATAAGTATATAACACTGTATGATATTACTATATAAGTATATAACACTGTATGATATTACTATATAAGTATATAACACTGTATGATATTACTATATAAGTATATAAGACTGTATGATATTACTACATAAGTATATAACTGTATGATATTACTATATAAGTTATAATACTGTATGATATTACTATATAAGTATATAACTGTATGATATTACTATATAAGTATATAACTGTATGATATTACTATATAAGTTATAATACTGTATGATATTACTATATAAGTATATAACTGTATGATATTACTATACAAGTATATAACTGTATGATATTACTATATAAGTTATAATACTGTATGATATTACTATATAAGTATATAACTGTATGATATTACTATATAAGTTATAATACTGTATGATATTACTATATAAGTATATAACTGTATGATATTACTATTTAAGTATATAACTGTATGATATCACTATATAAGTATATAACACTGTATGATATTACTATATAAGTATATAACTGTATGATATTACTATACAAGTTATAATACTGTATGATATTACTATATAAGTATATAACACTGTATGATATTACTATATAAGTATATAACACTGTATGATATTACTATATAAGTATATAACACTGTATGATATTACTATATAAGTATATAACTGTATGATATTACTATATAAGTATATAACACTGTATGATATTACTATATAAGTATATAAGACTGTATGATATTACTATATAAGTATATAACACTTTATGATATTACTATATAAGTATATAACACTGTATGATATTACTATATAAGTATATAACTGTATGATATTACTATATAAGTATATGACACTGTATGATATTACTATATAATTATATAACACTATGATATTACTATATAAGTATATAACTGTATGATATTACTATATAAGTATATAACACTGTATGATATTACTATATAAGTATATAACACTGTATGATATTACTATATAAGTATATAAGACTGTATGATATTACTATATAAGTATATAAGACTGTATGATATTACAATATAAGTATATAACACTGTATGATATTACTATATAAGTATATAATACTGTATGATATTACTATATAAGTATATAACACTGTATGGTATTACTATATAAGTATATAACTGTATGATATTACTATATAAGTATATAACACTGTATGATATTACTATATAAGTATATAACACTGTATGATATTACTATATAAGTATATAACACTGTATGATATTACTATATAAGTATATAACACTGTATGATATTACTATATAAGTATATAAGACTGTATGATATTACTATATAAGTATATAACACTGTATGATATTACTATATAAGTATATAACACTGTATGATATTACTATATAAGTATATAACACTGTATGATATTACTATATAAGTATATACGACTGTATGATATTACTATATAAGTATATAACACTGTATGATATTATATAAGTATATAACACTGTATGATATTACTATATAAGTATATAACACTGTATGATATTACTATACAAGTTATAATACTGTATGATATTACTATATAAGTATGTAACACTGTATGATATTACTATATAAGTATATAAGACTGTATGATATTACTATATAAGTATATAACACTGTATGATATTACTATATAAGTATATAACACTGTATGATATTACTATATAAGTTATAAGACTGTATGATATTACTATATAAGTATATAACACTGTATGATATTACTATATAAGTATATAACACTGTATGATATTACTATATAAGTTATAAGACTGTATGATATTACTATATAAGTATATAACACTGTATGATATTACTATATAAGTTATAATACTGTATGATATTACTATATAAGTATATAACACTGTATGATATTACTATATAAGTATATAACACTGTATGATATTACTATATAAGTATATAACACTGTATGATATTACTATATAAGTTATAATACTGTATGATATTACTATATAAGTATATAACTGTATGATATTAGTATATAAGTATATAACACTGTATGATATTACTATATAAGTATATAATACTGTATGATATTACTATATAAGTATATAACTGTATGATATTACTATATAAGTATATAATACTGTATGATATTACAATATAAGTATATAACTGTATGATATTACTATATAAGTATATAATACTGTATGATATTACAATATAAGTATATAACTGTATGATATTACTATATAAGTATATAATACTGTATGATATTACAATATAAGTATATAACTGTATGATATTACTATATAAGTATATAACACTGTATGATATTACAATATAAGTATATAACTGTATGATATTACTATATAAGTATATAATACTGTATGATATTACTATATAAGTATATAACTGTATGATATTACTATATAAGTATATAAAACTGTATGATATTACTATATAAGTATATAACACTGTATGATATTACTATATAAGTATATAACACTGTATGATATTACTATATAAGTATATAAGACTGTATGATATTACTATATAAGTATATAACACTGTATGATATTACTATATAAGTATATAACACTGTATGATATTACTATATAAGTATATAACACTGTATGATATTACTATATAAGTATATAACACTGTATGATATCACTATATAAGTATATAACACTGTATGATATTACTATATAAGTTATAATACTGTATGATATTACTATATAAGTATATAACTGTATGATATTACTATATAAGTATATAACTGTATGATATTACTATATAAGTTATAACACTGTATGATATTACTATATAAGTATATAACACTGTATGATATTACTATATAAGTATATAACTGTATGATATTACTATATAAGTATATAACACTGTATGATATTACTATATAAGTATATAACACTGTATGATATTACTATATAAGTATATAACACTATGATATCACTATATAAGTATATAACACTGTATGATATTACTATATAAGTATATAACACTGTATGATATTACTATATAAGTATATAACACTGTATGATATTACTATATAAGTATATAACTGTATGATATTACTATATAAGTATATAACACTGTATGATATTACTATATAAGTATATAAGACTGTATGATATTACTATATAAGTATATAACACTGTATGATATTACAATATAAGTATATAACACTGTATGATATTACTATATAAGTATATAATACTGTATGATATTACTATATAAGTATATAACTGTATGATATTACTATATAAGTATATAAGACTATGATATTACTATATAACACTGTATGATATTACTATATAAGTATATAACACTGTATGATATTACAATATAAGTATATAACTGTATGATATTACTATATAAGTTATAATACTGTATGATATTACTATATAAGTATATAACTGTATGATATTACTATACAAGTATATAACTGTATGATATTACTATATAAGTTATAATACTGTATGATATTACTATATAAGTATATAACTGTATGATATTACTATTTAAGTATATAACACTGTATGATATTACTATATAAGTATATAACACTGTATGGTATTACTATATAAGTATATAACTGTATGATATTACTATATAAGTATATAACTGTATGATATTACTATATAAGTATATAACACTGTATGATATTACTATATAAGTATATAACACTGTATGATATTACTATATAAGTATATAACACTGTATGATATTACAATATAAGTATATAACACTGTATGATATTACTATATAAGTATATAACACTGTATGATATTACTATATAAGTATATAAGACTGTATGATATTACTATATAAGTATATAAGACTGTATGATATTACTATATAAGTATATAAGACTGTATGATATTACTATATAAGTATATAAGACTGTATGATATTACTATATAAGTATATAAGACTGTATGATATTACTACATAAGTATATAACTGTATGATATTACTATATAAGTTATAATACTGTATGATATTACTATATAAGTATATAACTGTATGATATTACTATATAAGTATATAACTGTATGATATTACTATATAAGTTATAACACTGTATGATATTACTATATAAGTATATAACACTGTATGATATTACTATATAAGTATATAAGACTGTATGATATTACTATATAAGTATATAACACTGTATGATATTACAATATAACACTGTATGATATTACTATATAAGTATATAATACTGTATGATATTACTATATAAGTATATAACACTGTATGATATTAGTATATAAGTATATAACACTGTATGATATTACTATATAAGTATATAACACTGTATGGTATTACTATATAAGTATATAACTGTATGATATTACTATATAAGTATATAACACTGTATGGTATTACTATATAAGTATATAACTGTATGATATTACTATATAAGTATATAACTGTATGATATTACTATATAAGTATATAACACTGTATGATATTACTATATAAGTATATAACACTGTATGATATTACTATATAAGTATATAACACTGTATGATATTACTATATAAGTATATAACACTGTATGATATTACTATATAAGTATATAACATTGTATGATATTACAATATAAGTATATAACACTGTATGATATTACTATATAAGTATATAACACTGTATGATATTACTATATAAGTATATAACACTGTATGATATTACTATATAAGTATATAAGACTGTATGATATTACTACATAAGTATATAACTGTATGATATTACTATATAAGTATATAACACTGTATGATATTAGTATATAAGTATATAACTGTATGATATTACTATATAAGTTATAATACTGTATGATATTACTATATAAGTATATAACTGTATGATATTACTATATAAGTATATAACTGTATGATATTACTATATAAGTTATAACACTGTATGATATTACTATATAAGTATATAACACTGTATGATATTACTATATAAGTATATAACTGTATGATATTACTATATAAAAGTTATAAGACTGTATGATATTACTATATAAGTATATAACACTGTATGATATTACTATATAAGTATATAACACTGTATGATATTACTATATAAGTATATAACACTGTATGATATTACTATATAAGTATATAACACTGTATGATATCACTATATAAGTATATAACACTGTATGATATTACTATATAAGTATATAACTGTATGATATTACTATATAAGTATATAACACTGTATGATATTACTATATAAGTATATAAGACTGTATGATATTACTATATAAGTATATAACACTGTATGATATTACTATATAAGTATATAACACTGTATGATATTACTATATAAGTATATAACACTGTATGATATTACTATATAAGTATATAACACTGTATGATATTACTATATAAGTATATAACACTGTATGATATTACTATATAAGTATATAACACTGTATGATATTACTATATAAGTATATAACACTGTATGATATTACTATATAAGTATATAAGACTGCATGATATTACTATATAAGTATATAACACTGTATGATATTACTATATAAGTATATAACACTGTATGATATCACTATATAAGTATATAACTGTATGATATTACTATATAAGTATATAATACTGTATGATATTACTATATAAGTATATAACTGTATGATATTACTATATAAGTATATAAGACTATGATATTACTATATAACACTGTATGATATTACTATATAAGTTATAATACTGTATGATATTACTATATAAGTATATAACTGTATGATATTACTATATAAGTATATAAGACTGTATGATATTACTATATAAGTATATAAGACTGTATGATATTACTACATAAGTATATAACTGTATGATATTACTATATAAGTATATAACACTGTATGATATTAGTATATAAGTATATAACTGTATGATATTACTATATAAGTTATAATACTGTATGATATTACTATATAAGTATATAACACTGTATGATATTACTATATAAGTATATAACTGTATGATATTACTATATAAGTTATAACACTGTATGATATTACTATATAAGTATATAACACTGTATGATATTACTATATAAGTATATAACTGTATGATATTACTATATAAAAGTTATAAGACTGTATGATATTACTATATAAGTATATAACACTGTATGATATTACTATATAAGTATATAACACTGTATGATATTACTATATAAGTATATAACACTATGATATCACAATATAAGTATATAACACTGTATGATATTACTATATAAGTATATAACACTGTATGATATTACTATATAAGTATATAACACTGTATGATATTACTATATAAGTATATAACACTGTATGATATTACTATATAAGTATATAAGCACTGTATGATATTACTAATAAGTATATTAACTGTATGATATTACTATATAAGTTATAATACTGTATGATATTACTATATAAGTATATAACTGTATGATATTACTATATAAGTATATAACACTGTATGATATTACTATATAAGTTATAATACTGTATGATATTACTATATAAGTATATAACTGTATGATATTACTATATAAGTATATAACTGTATGATATTACTATATAAGTTATAATACTGTATGATATTACTATATAAGTATATAACTGTATGATATTACTATATAAGTTATAATACTGTATGATATTACTATATAAGTATATAACTGTATGATATTACTATTTAAGTATATAACTGTATGATATCACTATATAAGTATATAACACTGTATGATATTACTATATAAGTATATAACTGTATGATATTACTATACAAGTTATAATACTGTATGATATTACTATATAAGTATATAACACTGTATGATATTACTATATAAGTATATAACACTGTATGATATTACTATATAAGTATATAACACTGTATGATATTACTATATAAGTATATAACTGTATGATATTACTATATAAGTATATAACACTGTATGATATTACTATATAAGTATATAAGACTGTATGATATTACTATATAAGTATATAACACTGTATGATATTACTATATAAGTATATAACACTGTATGATATTACTATATAAGTATATAACTGTATGATATTACTATATAAGTATATGACACTGTATGATATTACTATATAATTATATAACACTATGATATTACTATATAAGTATATAACTGTATGATATTACTATATAAGTATATAACACTGTATGATATTACTATATAAGTATATAACACTGTATGATATTACTATATAAGTATATAAGACTGTATGATATTACTATATAAGTATATAAGACTGTATGATATTACAATATAAGTATATAACACTGTATGATATTACTATATAAGTATATAATACTGTATGATATTACTATATAAGTATATAACACTGTATGGTATTACTATATAAGTATATAACACTGTATGATATTACTATATAAGTATATAACACTGTATGATATTACTATATAAGTATATAACACTGTATGATATTACTATATAAGTATATAACACTGTATGATATTACTATATAAGTATATAACACTGTATGATATTACTATATAAGTATATAACACTGTATGATATTACTATATAAGTATATAACACTGTATGATATTACTATATAAGTATATAACACTGTATGATATTACTATATAAGTATATACGACTGTATGATATTACTATATAAGTATATAACACTGTATGATATTATATAAGTATATAACACTGTATGATATTACTATATAAGTATATAACACTGTATGATATTACTATACAAGTTATAATACTGTATGATATTACTATATAAGTATGTAACACTGTATGATATTACTATATAAGTATATAAGACTGTATGATATTACTATATAAGTATATAACACTGTATGATATTACTATATAAGTATATAACACTGTATGATATTACTATATAAGTTATAAGACTGTATGATATTACTATATAAGTATATAACACTGTATGATATTACTATATAAGTATATAACACTGTATGATATTACTATATAAGTTATAAGACTGTATGATATTACTATATAAGTATATAACACTGTATGATATTACTATATAAGTTATAATACTGTATGATATTACTATATAAGTATATAACACTGTATGATATTACTATATAAGTATATAACACTGTATGATATTACTATATAAGTATATAACACTGTATGATATTACTATATAAGTATATAACTGTATGATATTACTATATAAGTATATAACTGTATGATATTACTATATAAGTATATAACACTGTATGATATTACTATATAAGTATATAATACTGTATGATATTACTATATAAGTATATAACTGTATGATATTACTATATAAGTATATAATACTGTATGATATTACAATATAAGTATATAACTGTATGATATTACTATATAAGTATATAATACTGTATGATATTACAATATAAGTATATAACCTTTATGATATTACTATATAAGTATATAATACTGTATGATATTACAATATAAGTATATAACTGTATGATATTACTATATAAGTATATAACACTGTATGATATTACAATATAAGTATATAACTGTATGATATTACTATATAAGTATATAATACTGTATGATATTACTATATAAGTATATAACACTGTATGATATTACTATATAAGTATATAACACTGTATGATATTACTATATAAGTATATAACACTGTATGATATTACTATATAAGTATATAACACTGTATGATATTACTATATAAGTATATAAGACTGTATGATATTACTATATAAGTATATAACACTGTATGATATTACTATATAAGTATATAACACTGTATGATATTACTATATAACACTGTATGATATTACTATATAAGTATATAACACTGTATGATATTACTATATAAGTATATAACACTGTATGATATTACTATATAAGTATATAACACTGTATGATATTACTATATAAGTATATAACACTGTATGATATTACTATATAAGTATATAACACTGTATGATATTACTATATAAGTATATAACTGTATGATATTACTATATAAGTATATAACACTGTATGATATTACTATATAAGTATATAACACTGTATGATATTACTATATAAGTATATACACTGTATGATATTACTATATAAGTATATAACACTGTATGATATTACTATATAAGTATATAACACTGTATGATATTACTATATAAGTATATAACACTGTATGATATTACTATATAAGTATATAACACTGTATGATATTACTATATAAGTATATAACACTGTATGATATTACTATATAAGTATATAAGACTGTATGATATTACTATATAAGTATATAACTGTATGATATTACTATATAAGTATATAACACTGTATGATATTACTATATAAGTATATAAGACTGTATGATATTACTATATAAGTATATAACACTGTATGATATTACTATATAAGTATATAACACTGTATGATATTACTATATAAGTATATAATACTGTATGATATTACTATATAAGTATATAACTGTATGATATTACTATATAAGTATATAAGACTGTATGATATTACTATATAACACTGTATGATATTACTATATAAGTATATAACACTGTATGATATTACTATATAAGTATATAACTGTATGATATTACTATATAAGTATATAACTGTATGATATTACTATATAAGTATATAACTGTATGATATTACTATATAAGTATATAACTGTATGATATTACTATATAAGTATATAACACTGTATGATATTACTATATAAGTATATAAGACTGTATGATATTACTATATAAGTATATAACACTGTATGATATTACTATATAAGTATATAACACTGTATGATATTACTATATAAGTATATAACACTGTATGATATTACTATATAAGTATATAACACTGTATGATATTACTATATAAGTATATAACACTGTATGATATTACTATATAAGTATATAACACTGTATGATATTACTATATAAGTATATAACACTGTATGATATTACTATATAAGTATATAACACTGTATGATATTACTATATAAGTATATAACACTGTATGATATTACTATATAAGTATATAACACTGTATGATATTACTATATAAGTATATAAAACTGTATGATATTACTATATAAGTATATAACACTGTATGATATTACTATATAACACTGTATGATATTAACTATCTAAGTATATAACACTGTATGATATTACTATATAAGTATATAACACTGTATGATCTACTGATATACCCTATACTAAAGTATATAACACTGTATGATATTACTATATAAGTATATAACCTACTGTATGATATCAATATATAAGTATATAAGACAGTATGATATTACTATATAAGTATATAACACTGTATGATATCGTACTATATACTGTATATAAACCTGTATGATATTACTATATAAGTATATAAACTGTATGATATTACTATATAAGTAATATAACACTGTATGATATTACTATATAAGTATATTAACCCTGTATGATATTACTATATAAGTATATAACACTGTATGATATCTACTATATAGTAATAATACTGTATGATATACTATATAAGTATATTACTCGTATGGATGATTACTATATAAAGTATATAAACTGTATGTATTA
>NC_069504.1:6724482-6731982 GCF_027579735.1 Bombina bombina | reverse complement strand
TCGCTTTGGCTCCTGACTCGGCTCGTCTGACTACCATCTCTGGTTTTGACTCCTGGCTTGTTATTTGACTTGTGGACATTTTATAATTTTTTGCTATTAATAAAGGTGTGATTATTTTTGCACTGTTAAGAAAAAGCAACAAGAAAGAGGCGCCAATGGTGCAGATCAATGGGGGTTTTTGGTATACCAAACGTATGTGAACACTAGGTACTCACAATATGAGAAGGCACTCAGTTGTGCCGGTAGACACAGGCTGGGTTTTAACAGCAATCCAGCTGGCTGAACAAGGAAGCAGCTCTCTATCAGCATCCAGTAGGAGGAGATCTAAAAAGTGTAAGCAGGGATAGAGGCGCCTATGGTGCAGGTAAATGGTGGTACAGATAGCAGTAATAGCCCAGGATACACAGGGTACTCACATTTATTGAAGGAACTCACTTGTACCTATAGAGACGGGCTGGATTTTAGCAGCAATCCAGCTGGCTGATCCAGGGTGAGCTGGCTGGTTCGTGGGTGTTAGAGTGCAGATACTCTAAAGTAGCATAGCAAGGCAGTACCATATATAACACTGAGAGTGGGTTTATATAAAAAAATGAATTTATTTAAAACATATAAAAAGGTTTACCACTCATCACAGTGTTAAAAAAGTAATTGGTACATCAGGAATACATGCAACGCGTTTCTCAGTTAAAACTGTTTCCTCAGGCATGTTTCTAAACAAATCTTTACTCCTTATATAGGGCTATGCTACTGAACAACACCCACACCCCACCCCCAACAATTGGCATGACACAGACCAATCAGTATCCCTCATTCAAAATGGATCCACCCCTGTGGTGATATAATCATATAAATACTTAGATAAGGATGTAGTTGCTTATAATATATATAGATGACCTTACTGCTTCTTAAATTGTGTGTATATGTATATAAATATTTCGCAGTGGCATAGTATTTTTGTGGCCAACATTTGATGGTTACGAATGTTCGTCAATTCTGTGTTCTAATTGGATGTCCTAGCCGTCAGTCATCGTGTATTAATAGGACCTGTGCTGCTTGCTTGGGATTCGTCTATGTAGCCGTCAATCAAAACTGCTTGTCATTTGTTACTAGTAAGTGGAGCGTCCAATGGAAAGGCTAATATCGGGCGTGCCCCTACTTTGCTGTCATCAGTAGTGCACTACAATAGACGCCCATCGAGAAAATATATTGGTTGCTCCGTAGTGATTGTAAACAGTGTATCCCATTGGTTCTACTGCCGGATGTTATATTGGTGCGGGGATCACTATTGGTCAGCAGGTAATGTAAACAAAGTGCCCTATTGGTCAGGACACCGGGTAATATCGGTATCGGAAAGAGCGATCGCTCTACAAAATGATGTTATTAGATCTGTAAATAGATATGAATAGGTCAAAAGATAAACAATCTATTGATCAATATTATTTAAACGGTGATGGTGTCAATGAATAGCGCAATATATTTGCTCATTTAAATATATCCACTACATGAATAAATGTAAAAAGTGATGTATGTGTGAATACATAGCGCAATAAATTTGCTCATTTTAGTGCATCCAAAACATGGATGGATACAAAGTGAGTGAAATTAAAATATAAGTGAAATTACCGTATAAGTGATAGGTGAACCTCGTACTCATATATGTATAGCCACCATATAATTAATAAAAAGCCTAAAATAAGAATAGAATCTATGTGATATAAGAACCCTAAGTGGGGTGTGCTGATGTAATTAAATCATACATATGAAGGTACTTATGTTCTATCTAAAAATAGAAATATGTGAATAAAAGTGATGATTAGTATATGAATATAGTGTACCATTAGGAACCTATTGCTTGGTCTATCAAACATAAACACTGGTAAGTGTAAAGTATGTTAATATGATACATTTATCAGATCACAAGATAAACCCTATATCTCAAGTGTCCAGTCTATGGGTCATGAGGCATATTAGTATGATACATTTATCCGATCTGAACACGAGATAAACCAAATATCTCAGGTGTCCAGTCTGTGGGTCATAGGGCTCATAAGTCTACTAAGATATACCCCTATATAGGGCGATCCCCCCTAAAAAGGGGTGGCAGAACTAACTGTGGGTGCTACACTATTTCAGTCTCTATTGGGATAAAAGTAGACTAACCGTCTACCATAATGCTAAACAAAAGCCATAGAATCTATAACTTCATTTAGCCCTGTGGGGAAGAGTGTTTGGAATTTAAAAATCCAGTATGTTTCCCTTTGTCTCAGACGCGTGAATCTATTATAATGATGACTATTGGGAATACTCTCCAAAGGTGTAATACTGAATTGGCATTTGCCTGTCCTACTTTTAATGCAATAGTGCCTTGATACACTATGTTTAGATGAATGTTTGATTATATTCCGTTTGTGTTCCCCCACCTGAGGCGTATCTTCCTAGAGGTGCGTCCAATGTACTGGACCCCACATGCACAAGTGAGTGCATAGATTACATAACCAGAGTTACATGTCAGATGTTCTTTGATCTGGTGTTCTTCCCCCATCACCGTTTAAATAATATTGATCAATAGATTGTTTATCTTTTGACCTATTCATATCTATTCACAGATCTAATAACATCATTTTGTAGAGCGATCGCTCTTTCCGATACCGATATTACCCGGTGTCCTGACCAATGGGGCACTTTGTTTACATTACCTGCTGACCAATAGTGATCCCCGCTCCAATATAACATCCGGCAGTAGAACCAATGGGATACACTGTTTACAATCACTACGGAGCAACCAATATATTTTCTCGATGGGCGTCTATTGTAGTGCACTACTGATGACAGCAAAGTAGGGGCACGCCCGATATTAGCCTTTCCATTGGACGCTCCACTTACTAGTAACAAATGACAAGCAGTTTTGATTGACGGCTACATAGACGAATCCCAAGCAAGCAGCACAGGTCCTATTAATACACGATGACTGACGGCTAGGACATCCAATTAGAACACAGAATTGACGAACATTCGTAACCATCAAATGTTGGCCACAAAAATACTATGCCACTGCGAAATATTTATATACATATACACACAATTTAAGAAGCAGTAAGGTCATCTATATATATTATAAGCAACTACATCCTTATCTAAGTATTTATATGATTATATCACCACAGGGGTGGATCCATTTTGAATGAGGGATACTGATTGGTCTGTGTCATGCCAATTGTTGGGGGTGGGGTGTGGGTGTTGTTCAGTAGCATAGCCCTATATAAGGAGTAAAGATTTGTTTAGAAACATGCCTGAGGAAACAGTTTTAACTGAGAAACGCGTTGCATGTATTCCTGATGTACCAATTACTTTTTTAACACTGTGATGAGTGGTAAACCTTTTTATATGTTTTAAATAAATTCATTTTTTTATATAAACCCACTCTCAGTGTTATATATGGTACTGCCTTGCTATGCTACTTTAGAGTATCTGCACTCTAACACCCACGAACCAGCCAGCTCACCCTGGATCAGCCAGCTGGATTGCTGCTAAAATCCAGCCCGTCTCTATAGGTACAAGTGAGTGCCTTCAATAAATGTGAGTACCCTGTGTATACTGGGCTATTACTGCTATCTGTACCACCATTTACCTGCACCATTGGCGCCTCTATCCCTGCTTACACTTTTTATTTTTGCACTTCTCGTCTCAGTCTGATTCCTGGCACCCTGACATTACGCAAAGGCCATGAATCCTGATGATGCTAATTATCCACCTTTACCTGCCATCATTTCCAGGATGGATGTACAGGATAACCGCTTGGATCAATTTGCACTAGCCCTGCAAACCCTGCTGACTCGCACTGCACATTTGGACCAAAGTGTCCCGCATGTTATGGCTGATCCTGTTTCCGCTGCTGCACCTTTGCCCACCAGGAGCATGTCCGGTTCTGCACCTCTACCTCAGCGATATGGAGGCGATCCTATTCAGTGCAGAGGGGTTTTGAACCAGGTGGGCATTTACTTTGAGATGTTACCTCAGGCATTTCCCTCTGACAGAGCTAAGGTGGGATTTCTCATCTCGTTACTCTCTGACACAGCTCTTGCCTGGGCTAATCCCTTGTGGGAGACTAATAAACCTGTGATTTCAAATTGCCCTGAATTTGTGGCCTCCTTTCGAAGGGTATTTGATGTTCCAGCTCGCTCCTCCTCTGCTGCTAAACGACTCATGTCCATTCAGCAAGGTACAAGATCTGTTGCTCAGTATGCTATTGAGTTCCGTACGCTTGCCGCAGAGGTAGGTTGGAACAATGAAGCCCTTGTTGCCGCCTTCTTTCATGAGCTCTCTGATGCGATTAAAGACTAAGTTGCTGCCAGAGATTTACCAGAGGATCTCGAGGCATTGGTGCCTTTTTTTTATCCTAATTGACATCAGACTCAGAGAGAGGGCCTCTTTCAAGGAGCGCTTGCAGAAGCCTCCTGTTCCATTGTCTCCTACGTGTTCGTTGCCACCCATACCTCCCTCTCCACCCATGCCTCCTGGTTCCGAGTCACCAGGTACTGCTGAGCCAATGTAGTTGGGATTCACACGTCTCTCCGCGGCGGAGAGGGCCTTTAGGAGGAGGGACGGGCTCTGCCTCTATTGTGGGTTACAGGGCCACCTTTTGTCTTGTCCTACATGGCCGGGAAACGCTCACACCTAAGGTCCTGTCGGGGGCAGACCTTGGGTGGTTTATCCTTGTCCCCGGAACCGCTTAAGGAGAAACCTTTGGTCACGGTTGTCCTTTCCTGGGTGGACTCCTCCATAGTCACTCAGGCTCTTGTTGACTCCGGTGCTGTTGGCTATTTCATTGACAGTGCTTTTATATCAAAGCACTCCATTCCTGTTTTGCCTCGGTCCATTCCGCTTGCTATTGAGGCCATTGATGGCAGGCCCCTTCAGCCCGCACTCGTTACTCACGAAACTGCTCCGTTGTCCATGGCTGTTGGGGCTCTCCATTTTGAAACCCTCCAGTTCCAGGTGATAAACTCTCCGCATTTTCCAGTTGTTCTGGGTTATCCCTGGCTCCAAAAGCACAATCCCAGTCTCGACTGGCACAGGTCCGAAATTTTGTTGTGGTCCCCGCAATGTATTTCCACTTGTCTTCGGAAACCAGTTAAAGTCTTGTGCACTTCTTCGGTATCTCAATTGCCAGAGGAGTACCGAGAGTTCCGAGCCGTGTTTGACAAGGTGCGTGCCGGTACGTTGCCTCCTCACTGGTCTTACGATTGTGCCATAGACCTGGAGCCATTCCTCCTCTGGGCCGGGTGTACCCTCTGTCTGTTGCAGAGAATTGTGCTATGGAAGAGTATGTTGCTGATTCTCTGTCGCAGGGGATCATCCGCAAATCCTGCTCTCCTGCAGGGGCTGGCTTCTTTGTGAAGAAAAAGTGTGGCGAGTTAAGACCATGTATCGATTATAGGAGTCTTAATCGTCTTACCATTAAGAATGCTTACCCTATTCCGCTCATTACGGAACTCTTTGACTGCCTCAAGGGAGAGCTACGGTCTTTACTTAACTTGATTTGAGAGGAGCGTACAATCTCGTTAGGATTAAGGAGGGTCACGAATGGATAACGGCATTTAACACCAGGAGCGGGCATTATGAGTATCTTGTAATGCCCTTTGGCCTATGTAATGCTCCTGCTGTTTTTCAGGAATTTATTAATGATGTCCTACGAGATATGTTGCAACAGTGTGTTGTGGTGTACTTAGACATCCTCATACACTCACCCACACTTGAGGCTCATCGTTCTGATGTTACACGGGTTCTTCAGAGACTACGTGAGAACGACCTGTTTTGTAAACTTGAGAAATATGAGTTTCATCAGACTCAAGTAACCTTCCTAGGTTATGTTATCTCCGTTGCAGGGTTCTCCATGGATCCTGACAAGTTATCTGCAGTTCTGCAGTGGCCTTGCCCAGTTGGTCTTCGGTCTATTCAACGTTTTTTGGGGTTCGCCAATTACTATAGAAAGTTTATTAAAAACTTTTCTTCCTTGGTCAAGCCTATCACTGACATGACCCGTAAAGAGAATGATCCACTCCATTGGTCACCTACTGCTATTGAGGCGTTTGATAGTCTTAAGACTGCCTTTGCTGCCGCTCCAGTTCTGTCTCATCCTAACCCTGTCCTGCCTTTCGTTCTTGAGGTCGATGCGTCTGAGACTGGAGTAGGTGGCCTCTTGTCTAAACGTCCTACGCCTGACGGTTCCTTGCATCCGTGTGGTTTCTTCTCTAAGAAATTGTCTCCAGCGGAGTGCAATTATGAAATTGGCGACAGGGAATTACTGGCCATAATTTTGGCACTCAAGGAATGGAGGCATCTTCTCGAGGGTACTAGCGTGCCAGTGCTCATTCTTACTGACCACAAGAAGTTAACTCATCTATCTGAAGCAAAATGTTTGTCGCCCCGACAGGCCAGATTGGCGCTATTTTTGTCTTGATTTAATTATGTGGTCTCCTACCTGCCTGGTAGTAAGAATGTTAGGGCTGATGCCCTCTCTCGACAATTTTCGCCTCTGTCCAAGGAGGGGTCTGTACCTACTCCTGTTATATCTCCTGACCATATTTTGGCTACCATACGTACTAATTTGACTTCTCCCTTGGGGGAGGAGATCCTGGCTGCACAAACCAATGCACCTCCTGAGAAACCTAGAGGTAAGTGTTTTGTTCCTGAGAATCTTTGAACTAAACTTTTGCACACTTACCACTATCCTAAAGCCGCATGTCACCCAGGCAAGAACCAAATGATTTGGTCTGTCACTCGACAATTCTGGGTGCCAGGTCTTCATTCTGATGTTGCCTCCTGCTCAGTTTGTGCACAGAATAAGACTCCTCAACGTCTTCCTGTGGGTCTTCTTCAACCTATTGCTAATGGTGAGCGTCCTTGGACACATCTTTCCATGGACTTCATTGTCGAGCTCCCTGTTTCCAATGGCAATACTGTTATCCTTATGGTGGTTGACCGTTTTTCTAAAATGTCACATTGCATTCCCTTGATGAAGCTGCCTACCGCTCAGGAGCTTGCTTCAATTTTTGCCCAGGAGGTCTTCCGTTTACATGGGTTACCCAAGGAGATAGTGTCGGACCGGGGTAGCCAGTTTGTCTCCAGATTTTGGCGTTCCTTTTGTGCTCAAATGGGGATCCAGCTTTCCTTCTCCTCTGCATATCACCCTCAAACCAATGGGGCTGCGGAACGGTCTAATCAAGCTCTGGAACAGTTCCTCCGTTGCTATGTCTCAGATCACCACAATAATTGGTCTGAACTGTTACCTTGGGCAGAGTTTGCTCGTAATAGTGCTATTAATGCTTCCTCCAAGTTATCCCCGTTCATGGCGAATTATGGGTTTCAACCATCCTTGTTGCCCGATTCATTCATGTCTCAGGGTATTCCGGCTTAAGAGGAGCATCTCTGGCAACTCCGTTCCACGTGGGTACAGATTCAGGATTGCCTTCATCGTTCTATGCAGCGCCAAAAGTTCCA